>NW_024469816.1:40000-45000 GCF_017976425.1 Toxotes jaculatrix
TGTGCAAAAAAGGAGGTCATCTGTCCCCGACAACCAGGGTCCCTCTTGCCATCTGACGGCTTTTTGGGCCCCTGGGGGCCGCGGTTCCAATCTTCCAACTTTGGGGTTAGGCGGTATGAGCTCCAGGGGCTCCAGGCTCCAGGGGCCCCTTGGAGGCATGTCATGGCCGGGATCAGGCACCTATCTCCGGGTAAGGCTCCAGCACTGTCCCCCCCCCCCCTGGTAGTCTGCTGGAGTACCATGGGCACTAAGTTTGAGATGGAGTACCAGGGGCACGGAGCTCCAGGAGGCTGGTGATAAGGGTTTAGTCCGTGGGGGGGTGCTTAAGGGTGGGTACCAGGGGACCAGTGGAGAGCGAGGTTATGGAGGTAGTGTAGGGGGACTTTGGTAGGATGTTATGCCCAGGATGAGGCACCCATCCCCGGGTAAGGCTCCTGCACGGGCCCCCTGGACCCTGGAGCTCCGTGTAGACACTTTGTGCAAAAAAGGAGGTCATCTGTCCCCGACAACCAGGGGCCCGCAAGATATTAAACGGGCTTTGGGTCACCTAGGGGCCCCGGTTCCCATCTTCCAGGTTTGGGGCTATGGGGATGTGAGCTCCAGGGGCTGGGTGAGGCTCCAGCACGGTAGGCCTGGAAGTCTGCCGGAGTACCAGGGGCACTAAGTTCCACAGGTGTACCAGGGGCACGGAGTTCCAGGGGCCTGGGGTTAGGGGTATAGTCCGTGGAGGGGTGCTTAAGTGTGGGTACCAGGGGACCAGTGGAGAGCGAGGTTATGGAGGTAGTGTAGGGGGACTTTGGTAGGATGTTATGCCCAGGATCAGGCACCCATCCCCGGGTAAGGCCCCGGCGTGGTCCCCCCTGGAAGTCCGGAGGGGGTTAGGGTTAGATCTCATGCCCAGGATCAGGCACCCATCCCCGGGTAAGGCTCCGGCACGGGGCCCCTGGAGCTCCAGGGGCCCTTGGCAGTATATCATGCCCAGGATAAGGCCCCCATCCCCGGGTAAGGCTCCAGCACGTGGCCCCTGGAGCTCCAGGGGCCCTTGGCAGTATATCATGCCCAGGATCAGGCCCCCATCCCCGGGTAAGGCTCCAGCACGTGGCCCCTGGAGCTCCAGGGGCCCTTGGCAGTATATCATGCCCAGGATAAGGCCCCCATCCCCGGGTAAGGCTCCAGCACGTGGCCCCTGGAGCTCCAGGGGCCCTTGAAGGCATCTCATGGCCCGGGATCAGGCCCCCATCCTCGGGTAACAGCTCCAGGACGAGGCCCCTGGAGCTCCAGGGGCCCTTGGAGACATCTTATGCCCAGGATCAGGCCCCCATCCCCGGGTAAGAGCTCCAGGACGGGGCCCCTGGAGCTCCAGGGGCCCTTGGAGGCATGTCATGCCCAGTAACAGGCCCCCATCCCCGGCTAAAGGCCCCAGGCCCGTCTCCCTGGCCTAACCTTAACCCTCCAGGGGCCCTTGGCAGGACTTCAGGCCCAGGATCAGGCCCCCATCCCCGGGTAAAGGCCCCAGGCCCGTCTCCCTGGCCTAACCTTAACCCTCCAGGGGCCCTTGGCAGGACTTCATGCCCAGGATCAGGCCCCCATGGCCGGGTATATGGTATTAGGGTTAGGGGAGGTGTGAAAGAGTGGAGTGGAGGACAGTTGTTTAATTGATTGAGTGAGTTTGTGTGAGTGTGAGGCCTAGTAGTGAAGGATTAGGCTGACTGGGCAGGATTTCAGGCCCAGGATCAGGCAGCGATGCCTTGTTAAAGTGTTAGGGTTAGAGAACGTATGAAAGAGTCAGTAGAGGACAGTTGTTTAATTGATTGAGTTTGTGTGAGTGTGAGGCCTAGGAGTGAAGACCAGGGTGACTGAGCAGGCTTTTTAGGCCCAGGAGGAAGCATCCATGCCTGGGTAAATGTATTAGGGTTAGAGGATGTATGAAAGAGTCAGTAGAGGACAGTTATTTGCTTAATTGATTGATTGAGTGAGTGTATGTGTGTTTGAGGCCTAGTAGTGAAGGCCTGGTTGACTGAGCAGGCTTTTTTAGGCCCAGGAGGAGGCATCCATGCCTGGGTAAATGTATTAGGGTTAGAGGAGGTATGAAAGAGTCAGTAGAGGACAGTTGTTTGCTTAATTGATTGAGTGAGGGTTAGGGTTAGGCTTCCAGATTGAAGGCCAGGGTCACTCAGCAGGCTTTTCAGGCCCAGGATGAGGCCCCTATCCCCGGGTAAGGCTCCAGCATGGTCCCCCTGGATCTCCAGGGGCCCTTGGAGCCATTTCATGCCCAGGATGAGGCCCCCATCCCCGGGTAAGGGTCCAGCATGGTCCCCCTGGAAGTCCAGGGGACTTTTTGTCTAATATCTTTCCAGAGTTCAAGCCCCCCATCCCCGGGTAAGGCTCCAGCATGGGGCCCCTGGAGCTCCAGGGGCCCTTGGCGGCATCTCATGCCCGGGATCAGGCACCCTTCCCCCGGGTAAGGCTCCAGCATGGGGCCCCTGGAGCTCCAGGGGCCCTTGGAGGCATTTCATGCCCAGGATGAGGCCCCCATCCCCGGGTAAGGCTCCAGCATGGTCCCCCTGGAGCTCCAGGGGCCCTTGGAGGCATCTCATGCCCAGGATCAGGCACCTATCCCCCGGGTAAGGCTCCAGCATGTGGCCCCTGGAGCTCCAGGGGCCCTTGGAGGCATCTCATGCCCGGGATCAGGCACCTATTCCCCGGGTAAGGCTCCAGCATGTGGCCCCTGGAGCTCCAGGGGCCCTTGGAGGCACCTCATGGCCGGGATCAGGCACCCATCCCCGGGTAAGGCTCCTGTACTGTAGGCCTGGAAGTCTGCTGGAGTACCAGGGGCACTAAGTCCCGCAAGTGTACCAGGGGCACTAAGTCCCACACGGTATACCAGGGGCACTAAGCTCCACAGGACTACCAGGGGCACTAAGTTCCACAGGAGTACCAGGGGCACTGAGTTCCACAGGAGTACCAGGGGCACGAAGCTCCAGGGGCCTTTGGCAGGATGTTATGCCCAGGATCAGGCACCCATCCCCGCGTAAGGCTCCGGCACGGTCCCCCTTGGGCCCCTGGAGGTCCGTGGTGACACTTTGTGCAAAAAAGGAGGTCATCTGTCCCCGACAACCAGGGGCCCTCAAGATATTAAACGGGCTTTGGGTCACCTAGGGGCCCCGGTTCCCATCTTCCGTGTTTGGGGCTATGGGGATGTGAGCTCCAGGGGCTGGGTAAGGCTCCAGCACGGTAGGCCTGGAAGTCTGCCGGAGTACCAGGGGCAGGAACTTCCAGGGGCACTAAGTTCCACAGGTGTACCAGGGGCACTAAGCTCCACAGGAGTACCAGGGGCACAAAGTTCCACAGGTGTACCAGGGGCAGGAACTTCCAGGGGCACTAAGTTCCACAGGAGTACCAGGGGCACTAAGTTCCACAGGAGTACCAGGGGCACTAAGCTCCACAGGAGTACCAGGGGCACAAAGTTCCACAGGTGTACCAGGGGCAGGAACTTCCAGGGGCACTAAGTTCCACAGGAGTACCAGGGGCACTAAGTTCCACAGGAGTACCAGGGGCACTAAGTTCCACAGGTGTACCAGGGGCAGGAACTTCCAGGGGCACTAAGTTCCACAGGTGTACCAGGGGCACTAAGCTCCACAGGAGTACCAGGGGCACAAAGTTCCACAGGTGTACCAGGGGCAGGAACTTCCAGGGGCACTAAGTTCCACAGGAGTACCAGGGGCACTAAGTTCCACAGGAGTACCAGGGGCACTAAGTTCCACAGGTGTACCAGGGGCACTAAGTTCCACAGGTGTACCAGGGGCACGAAGTTCCAGGGGCCTGGGGTTAGGGGTATAGTCCGTGGAGGGGTGCTTAAGTGTGGGTACCCGGGCGCCAGTGGAGCGCGAGGTTCTGGAGGGTCTATGGTAGTCCAGGGGCCTGTGGCGGCATGGTGTTATGCCCAGGATGAGGCACCCATCCCCGGGTAAGGCTCCTGCATGGGCCCCCTGGACCCTGGAGGTCCGTGGGGACACTTTGTGCAAAAAAGGAGGTCATCTGTCCCCGACGACCAGGGGCCCTCAAGCCATTGAATGCCTTTTTGGTCCCCTGGGCGTCCCGGTTCCCATCTTCCATGTTTGGGGCTAGGGGGATGTGAGCTCCAGGGGCCTTTGGTCTGATGTCATGCCCAGGATCAGGCTGCCATCTCCGGGTAAAGTCCCCAGCATGCAACCCGTGGAAGTCCTCCGGAGCTCCAGGGGACTTTTGTCTAATATATTTCCAGAGTTCAGGCTCCCATCCCCGGGTAAAGTCATCCACATACCCGCCTATGGGTGGGTCATAGATTGAAATCTGTCCCCAGAATTTTGTCACCCGGATTGCTTGGAACGTGGACCCTCCAGAGGGATGGGAGTTGGACCTACCCCCCCGTTTTGGGACCTTCTGAACACAACGGCGCCACCCCCGAGTCTCTGGGACGTAGGGTTCAGGAGATACGGGCCATTTCAGTTCTTGGTATATGGCTGGTGGACCTCACGCACTCTGCTGGCAAAATGGCGGAACTGCGGTAAACGACAAAATGGCAGATGGGGACGAAAAGTACATTTCCCGAAAGAGAAAAATCAGGGGAACATGGCCTGCAGGTTTCCGTCCTTGTGGGACGCTTCTTCCGAGTTTCCAAGTTTTGAACCGGGGGTATCTGGGGCCCCTGGGGGCCCCACTGACCACTTCTGTGTTGGTCCCGTCGCTCTAGGAGAAAGTGCTTGGGGTTAGGGTTTCCCCTAATTAGGGTTAGGGTTAAGGGGATGAAAACCACCTATCGTCGCCCCCGACGATAACTTCAAAGGTGGGGTTAGGGTTAGGGTTAGGTTAAGGGGATGAAAACCACCTATCGTCGCCCCCGACGATAACTTCAAAGGTGCATATCTCGGGAACGGAAGGTCGTAGAGACATGAAACCACCTTGTACCCCCCTATTTTCGGGTACGGGCTTTCCATTGGTACCACCCTCGAGCCTGTACA
>NW_024469817.1:0-55576 GCF_017976425.1 Toxotes jaculatrix
TGTCATTTCAGCTCAAACGGTCAAATTTCACCGTTCCTGGCCATATGAGACTGTTTTTCACAACGTTTGCCCTGGAAAATGCCACACAGTACAAATCACAGAAACATACTTGAAAACTCAGCAAAATGCTTCTTCTAATGTAAAATAGTGTTTCCATGCTGGGAAAAAAGTCTTATTTTGACGCCAGCAACAAATTTGATGCAAAGCTGTCATTTCAGCTCAAACGGTCAAATTTCACCGTTCCTGGCCATATGAGACTGTTTTTCACAACGTTTGCCCTGAAAGTGCCAGGTACTGCAGATGAAAGAAACACACGGGGGAAAACTCAGCAAAATGCTTCTTCTAATGTAAAATAGTGTTTCCATGCTGGAAAAAGTCTTATTTTGACGCCAGCAACATATTTGATGCAAAGCTGTCATTTCAGCTCAAACGGTCAAATTTCACCGTTCCTGGCCATATGAGACTGTTTTTTCACAACGTTTGCCCTGAAAGTGCCAGGTACTGCAGATGAAAGAAACACACGGGGAAAACTCAGCAAAATGCTTCTTCTAATGTAAAATAGTGTTTCCATGCTGGAAAAAGTCTTATTTTGACGCCAGCAACATATTTGATGCAAAGCTGTCATTTCAGCTCAAACGGTCAAATTTCACCGTTCCTGGCCATATGAGACTGTTTTTCACAACGTTTGCCCTGAAAGTGCCAGGTACTGCAGATGAAAGAAACACACGGGAAAACTCAGCAAAATGCTTCTTCTAATGTAAAATTGTGTTTCCATGCTGGAAAAAGTCTTATTTTGACGCCAGCAACATATTTGATACAAAGCTGTCATTTCAGCTCAAACGGTAAAATTTCACCGTTCCTGGCCATATGAGACTGTTTTTCACAACGTTTGCCCTGAAAATGCCACACAGTACAAATCACAGAAACATACTTGAAAACTCTGCAAAATGCTTCTTCTAATGTAAAATAGTGTTTCCATGCTGGAAAAAAGTCTTATTTTGACGCCAGCAAACATATTTTAGACACACTGTTCATTTCAGCACTAACTGACTGAAACTTACCGTTTTAAGCGTTTTCCAGCCATTCTCTGTGTGTCTGGGACACAGCGTGTGCCCCTGAAAATGCCACGCAGTGCAAATCACAGAAACATACTTGAAAACTCTGCAAAAATACTTCTTCTAATGTAAAATAGTGTTTCCATGCTGGGAAAAAGTCTTATTTTGACGCCAGCAACATATTTGATGCAAAGCTGTCATTTCAGCTCAAACGGTCAAATTTTCACCGTTCCTGGCCATATGAGACTGTTTTTCACAACGTTTGCCCTGAAAGTGCCAGGTACTGCAGATGAAAGAAACACACGGGAAAAACTCAGCAAAATGCTTCTTCTAATGTAAAATAGTGTTTTCCATGCTGGAAAAAGTCCTTATTTTGACGCCAGCAACATATTTGATGCAAAGCTGTCATTTCAGCTCAAACGGTCAAATTTCACCGTTCCTGGCCATATGAGACTGTTTTTCCACAACGTTTGCCCTGAAAATGCCACACAGTACAAATCACAGAAACATACTTGAAAACTCTGCAAAATGCTTCTTCTAATGTAAAATAGTGTTTTCCATGCTGGGAAAAAGTCTTATTTTGACGCCAGCAGCACATTTGATACAAAGCTGTCATTTCAGCTCAAACGGTTAAAAATTTGACCGTTCCTGGCCATATGAGACTGTTTTTCACAACGTTTGCCCTGAAAATGCCAGGTACTGCAGATGAAAGAAACACACGGGGAAAACTCAGCAAAATGCTTCTTCTAATGTAAAATAGTGTTTCCATGCTGGAAAAAGTCTTATTTTGACGCCAGGCAACATATTTGATGCAAAGCTGTCATTTCAGCCTCAAACGGTAAAAATTTCACCGTTCCTGGCCATATGAGACTGTTTTTCACAACGTTTGCCCTGAAAGTGCCAGGTACTGCAGATGAAAGAAACACACGGGGGAAAACTCAGCAAAATGCTTCTTCTAATGTTAAAATAGTGTTTCCATGCTGGAAAAAGTCTTATTTTGACGCCAGCAACATATTTGATGCAAAGCTGTCATTTCAGCTCAAACGGTCAAATTTCACCGTTCCTGGCCATATGAGACTGTTTTTCACAACGTTTGCCCTGAAAGTGCCAGGTACTGCAGATGAAAGAAACACACGGGGAAAACTCAGCAAAATGCTTCTTCTAATGTAAAATAGTGTTTCCATGCTGGAAAAAGTCACACGGGAAAACTCAGCAAAATGCTTCTTCTAATGTAAAATAGTGTTTCCATGCTGGAAAAAGTCTTATTTTGACGCCAGCAACATATTTTAGACACACCGTTCATTTCAGCACTAACTGACTGAAACTTACCGTTTTAAGCGTTTCCAGCCATTCTCTGTGTGTCTGGGACACAGCGTGTGCCCTGAAAATGCCACGCAGTGCAAATCACAGAAACATACTTGAAAACTCTGCAAAATACTTCTTCTAATGTAAAATAGTGTTTCCATGCTGGAAAAAGTCTTATTTTGACGCCAGCAACATATTTGATGCAAAGCTGTCATTTCAGCTCAAACGGTCAAATTTCACCGTTCCTGGCCATATGAGACTGTTTTTCACATCGTTTGCCCTGAAAATGCCACACAGTACAAATCACAGAAACATACTTGAAAACTCTGCAAAATGCTTCTTCTAATGTAAAATAGTGTTTCCATGCTGGAAAAAGTCTTATTTTGACGCCAGCAGCACATTTGATACAAAGCTGTCATTTCAGCTCAAACGGTCAAATTTCACCGTTCCTGGCCATATGAGACTGTTTTTCACAACGTTTGCCCTGAAAATGCCACACAGTACAAATCACAGAAACATACTTGAAAACTCAGCAAAATGCTTCTTCTAATGTAAAATAGTGTTTCCATGCTGGAAAAAGTCTTATTTTGACGCCAGCAACAAATTTGATGCAAAGCTGTCATTTCAGCTCAAACGGTCAAATTTCACCGTTCCTGGCCATATGAGACTGTTTTTCACAACGTTTGCCCTGAAAGTGCCAGGTACTGCAGATGAAAGAAACACACGGGAAAACTCAGCAAAATGCTTCTTCTAATGTAAAATAGTGTTTCCATGCTGGAAAAAGTCTTATTTTGACGCCAGCAACATATTTGATGCAAAGCTGTCATTTCAGCTCAAACGGTCAAATTTCACCGTTCCTGGCCATATGAGACTGTTTTTCACAACGTTTGCCCTGAAAGTGCCAGGTACTGCAGATGAAAGAAACACACCGGGAAAACTCAGCAAAATGCTTCTTCTAATGTAAAATAGTGTTTCCATGCTGGAAAAAGTCTTATTTTGACGCCAGCAACATATTTGATGCAAAGCTGTCATTTCAGCTCAAACGGTCAAATTTCACCGTTCCTGGCCATATGAGACTGTTTTTCACAACGTTTGCCCTGAAAGTGCCAGGTACTGCAGATGAAAGAAACACACGGGAAAACTCAGCAAAATGCTTCTTTCTAATGTAAAATTGTGTTTCCATGCTGGAAAAAGTCTTATTTTGACGCCAGCAACATATTTGATACAAAGCTGTCATTTCAGCTCAAACGGTCAAATTTCACCGTTCCTGGCCATATGAGACTGTTTTTCACAACGTTTGCCCTGAAAATGCCACACAGTACAAATCACAGAAACATACTTGAAAACTCTGCAAAATGCTTCTTCTAATGTAAAATAGTGTTTCCATGCTGGAAAAAGTCTTATTTTGACGCCAGCAACATATTTTAGACACACCTGTTCATTTCAGCACTAACTGACTGAAACTTACCGTTTTAAAGCGTTTCCAGCCATTCTCTGTGTGTCTGGGACACAGCGTGTGCCCTGAAAATGCCACGCAGTGCAAATCACAGAAACATACTTGAAAACTCTGCAAAATACTTCTTCTAATGTAAAATAGTGTTTCCATGCTGGAAAAAGTCTTATTTTGACGCCAGCAACATATTTGATGCAAAGCTGTCATTTCAGCTCAAACGGTCAAATTTCACCGTTCCTGGCCATATGAGACTGTTTTCACAACGTTTGCCCTGAAAGTGCCAGGTACTGCAGATGAAAGAAACACACGGGAAAACTCAGCAAAATGCTTCTTCTAATGTAAAATAGTGTTTCCATGCTGGAAAAAGTCTTATTTTGACGCCAGCAACATATTTGATGCAAAGCTGTCATTTCAGCTCAAACGGTCAAATTTCACCGTTCCTGGCCATATGAGACTGTTTTTCACAACGTTTGCCCTGAAAATGCCACACAGTACAAATCACAGAAACATACTTGAAAACTCTGCAAAATGCTTCTTCTAATGTAAAATAGTGTTTCCATGCTGGAAAAAGTCTTATTTTGACGCCAGCAACATATTTGATGCAAAGCTGTCATTTCAGCTCAAACGGTCAAATTTCACCGTTCCTGGCCATATGAGACTGTTTTTCACAACGTTTGCCCTGAAAGTGCCAGGTACTGCAGATGAAAGAAACACACGGGAAAACTCAGCAAAATGCTTCTTCTAATGTAAAATTGTGTTTCCATGCTGGAAAAAGTCTTATTTTGACGCCAGCAACATATTTGATGCAAAGCTGTCATTTCAGCTCAAACGGTCAAATTTCACCGTTCCTGGCCATATGAGACTGTTTTTCACAAACGTTTGCCCTGAAAGTGCCAGGTACTGCAGATGAAAGAAACACACGGGAAAACTCAGCAAAATGCTTCTTCTAATGTAAAAATTGTGTTTCCATGCTGGAAAAAGTCTTATTTGACGCCAGCAACATATTTGATGCAAAGCTGTCATTTCAGCTCAAACGGTCAAATTTCACCGTTCCTGGCCATATGAGACTGTTTTTCACAACGTTTGCCCTGAAAATGCCACACAGTACAAATCACAGAAACATACTTGAAAACTCTGCAAAATGCTTCTTCTAATGTAAAATAGTGTTTCCATGCTGGAAAAAGTCTTATTTTGACGCCAGCAACATATTTTAGACACACTGTTCATTTCAGCACTAACTGACTGAAACTTACCGTTTTAAGCGTTTCCAGCCATTCTCTGTGTGTCTGGGGACACAGCGTGTGCCCTGAAAATGCCACGCAGTGCAAATCACAGAAACATACTTGAAAACTCTGCAAAATACTTCTTCTAATGTAAAATAGTGTTTCCATGCTGGAAAAAGTCTTATTTTGACGCCAGCAACATATTTGATGCAAAGCTGTCATTTCAGCTCAAACGGTCAAATTTCACCGTTCCTGGCCATATGAGACTGTTTTTCACAACGTTTGCCCTGAAAGTGCCAGGTACTGCAGATGAAAGAAACACACGGGAAAACTCAGCAAAATGCTTCTTCTAATGTAAAATAGTGTTTCCATGCTGGAAAAAGTCTTATTTGACGCCAGCAACATATTTGATGCAAAGCTGTCATTTCAGCTCAAACGGTCAAATTTCACCGTTCCTGGCCATATGAGACTGTTTTTCACAACGTTTGCCCTGAAAGTGCCAGGTACTGCAGATGAAAGAAACACACGGGAAAAACTCAGCAAAATGCTTCTTCTAATGTAAAATAGTGTTTCCATGCTGGAAAAAGTCTTATTTTGACGCCAGCAACATATTTTAGACACACCGTTTCATTTCAGCACTAACTGACTGAAACTTACCGTTTTAAGCGTTTCCAGCCATTCTCTGTGTGTCTGGGACACAGCGTGTGCCCTGAAAATGCCACGCAGTGCAAATCACAGAAACATACTTGAAAACTTTGCAAAATACTTCTTCTAATGTAAAATAGTGTTTCCATGCTGGAAAAAGTCTTATTTTGACGCCAGCAACATATTTGATGCAAAGCTGTCATTTCAGCTCAAACGGTAAAATTTCACCGTTCCTGGCCATATGAGACTGTTTTTCACATCGTTTGCCCTGAAAATGCCACACAGTACAAATCACAGAAACATACTTGAAAACTCTGCAAAATGCTTCTTCTAATGTAAAATAGTGTTTCCATGCTGGAAAAAGTCTTATTTTGACGCCAGCAGCACATTTGATACAAAGCTGTCATTTCAGCTCAAACGGTCAAATTTCACCGTTCCTGGCCATATGAGACTGTTTTTCACAACGTTTGCCCTGAAAATGCCACACAGTACAAATCACAGAAACATACTTGAAAACTCAGCAAAATGCTTCTTCTAATGTAAAATAGTGTTTCCATGCTGGAAAAAGTCTTATTTTGACGCCAGCAACATATTTGATGCAAAGCTGTCATTTCAGCTCAAACGGTCAAATTTCACCGTTCCTGGCCATATGAGACTGTTTTTCACAACGTTTGCCCTGAAAGTGCCAGGTACTGCAGATGAAAGAAACACACGGGAAAACTCAGCAAAATGCTTCTTCTAATGTAAAATAGTGTTTCCATGCTGGAAAAAGTCTTATTTTGACGCCAGCAACATATTTGATGCAAAGCTGTCATTTCAGCTCAAACGGTCAAATTTCACCGTTCCTGGCCATATGAGACTGTTTTTCACAACGTTTGCCCTGAAAGTGCCAGGTACTGCAGATGAAAGAAACACACGGGAAAACTCAGCAAAATGCTTCTTCTAATGTAAAATAGTGTTTCCATGCTGGAAAAAGTCTTATTTTGACGCCAGCAACATATTTGATGCAAAGCTGTCATTTCAGCTCAAACGGTCAAATTTCACCGTTCCTGGCCATATGAGACTGTTTTTTCACAACGTTTGCCCTGAAAGTGCCAGGTACTGCAGATGAAAGAAACACACGGGAAAACTCAGCAAAATGCTTCTTCTAATGTAAAATTGTGTTTCCATGCTGGAAAAAGTCTTATTTTGACGCCAGCAACATATTTGATGCAAAGCTGTCATTTCAGCTCAAACGGTCAAATTTCACCGTTCCTGGCCATATGAGACTGTTTTTCACAACGTTTGCCCTGAAAATGCCACACAGTACAAATCACAGAAACATACTTGAAAACTCTGCAAAATGCTTCTTCTAATGTAAAATAGTGTTTCCATGCTGGAAAAAGTCTTATTTTGACGCCAGCAACATATTTTAGACACACTGTTCATTTCAGCACTAACTGACTGAAACTTACCGTTTTAAAGCGTTTCCAGCCATTCTCTGTGTGTCTGGGACACAGCGTGTGCCCTGAAAATGCCACGCAGTGCAAATCACAGAAACATACTTGAAAACTCTGCAAAATACTTCTTCTAATGTAAAATAGTGTTTCCATGCTGGAAAAAGTCTTATTTTGACGCCAGCAACATATTTGATGCAAAGCTGTCATTTCAGCTCAAACGGTCAAATTTGACCGTTCCCTGGCCATATGAGACTGTTTTTCACAACGTTTGCCCTGAAAGTGCCAGGTACTGCAGATGAAAGAAACACACGGGAAAACTCAGCAAAATGCTTCTTCTAATGTAAAATAGTGTTTCCATGCTGGAAAAAGTCTTATTTTGACGCCAGCAACATATTTGATGCAAAGCTGTCATTTCAGCTCAAACGGTCAAATTTCACCGTTCCTGGCCATATGAGACTGTTTTTCACAACGTTTGCCCTGAAAGTGCCAGGTACTGCAGATGAAAGAAACACACGGGAAAACTCAGCAAAATGCTTCTTCTAATGTAAAATAGTGTTTCCATGCTGGAAAAAGTCTTATTTTGACGCCAGCAACATATTTTAGACACACCGTTCATTTCAGCACTAACTTACTGAAACTTACCGTTTTAAGCGTTTCCAGCCATTCTCTGTGTGTCTGGGACACAGCGTGTGCCCTGAAAATGCCACGCAGTGCAAATCACAGAAACATACTTGAAAACTCTGCAAAATACTTCTTCTAATGTAAAATAGTGTTTCCATGCTGGAAAAAGTCTTATTTTGACGCCAGCAACATATTTGATGCAAAGCTGTCATTTCAGCTCAAATGGTAAAATTTCACCGTTCCTGGCCATATGAGACTGTTTTTCACATCGTTTGCCCTGAAAATGCCACACAGTACAAATCACAGAAACATACTTGAAAACTCTGCAAAATGCTTCTTCTAATGTAAAATAGTGTTTCCATGCTGGAAAAAGTCTTATTTTGACGCCAGCAGCACATTTGATACAAAGCTGTCATTTCAGCTCAAACGGTCCAAATTTCACCGTTCCTGGCCATATGAGACTGTTTTTCACAACGTTTGCCCTGAAAATGCCACACAGTACAAATCACAGAAACATACTTGAAAACTCAGCAAAATGCTTCTTCTAATGTAAAATAGTGTTTCCATGCTGGAAAAAGTCTTATTTTGGACGCCAGCAACATATTTGATGCAAAGCTGTCATTTCAGCTCAAACGGTCAAATTTCACCGTTCCTGGCCATATGAGACTGTTTTTCACAACGTTTGCCCTGAAAATGCCACACAGTACAAATCACAGAAACATACTTGAAAACTCTGCAAAATGCTTCTTCTAATGTAAAATAGTGTTTCCATGCTGGAAAAAGTCTTATTTTGACGCCAGCAACATATTTTAGACACACTGTTCATTTCAGCACTAACTGACTGAAACTTACCGTTTTAAGCGTTTCCAGCCATTCTCTGTGTGTCTGGGACACAGCGTGTGCCCTGAAAATGCCACGCAGTGCAAATCACAGAAACATACTTGAAAACTCTGCAAAATACTTCTTCTAATGTAAAATAGTGTTTCCATGCTGGAAAAAGTCTTATTTTGACGCCAGCAACATATTTGATGCAAAGCTGTCATTTCAGCTCAAACGGTCAAATTTCACCGTTCCTGGCCATATGAGACTGTTTTTCACAACGTTTGCCCTGAAAGTGCCAGGTACTGCAGATGAAAGAAACACACGGGAAAACTCAGCAAAATGCTTCTTCTAATGTAAAATTGTGTTTCCATGCTGGAAAAAGTCTTATTTTGACGCCAGCAACATATTTGATGCAAAGCTGTCATTTCAGCTCAAACGGTCAAATTTCACCGTTCCTGGCCATATGAGACTGTTTTTCACAACGTTTGCCCTGAAAATGCCACACAGTACAAATCACAGAAACATACTTGAAAACTCTGCAAAATGCTTCTTCTAATGTAAAATAGTGTTTCCATGCTGGAAAAAGTCTTATTTTGACGCCAGCAACATATTTTAGACACACTGTTCATTTCAGCACTAACTGACTGAAACTTACCGTTTTAAGCGTTTCCAGCCATTCTCTGTGTGTCTGGGACACAGCGTGTGCCCTGAAAATGCCACGCAGTGCAAATCACAGAAACATACTTGAAAACTCTGCAAAATACTTCTTCTAATGTAAAATAGTGTTTCCATGCTGGAAAAAGTCTTATTTTGACGCCAGCAACATATTTGATGCAAAGCTGTCATTTCAGCTCAAACGGTCAAATTTCACCGTTCCTGGCCATATGAGACTGTTTTTCACAACGTTTGCCCTGAAAGTGCCAGGTACTGCAGATGAAAGAAACACACGGGAAAACTCAGCAAAATGCTTCTTCTAATGTAAAATAGTGTTTCCATGCTGGAAAAAGTCTTATTTTGACGCCAGCAACATATTTGATGCAAAGCTGTCATTTCAGCTCAAACGGTCAAATTTCACCGTTCCTGGCCATATGAGACTGTTTTTCACAACGTTTGCCCTGAAAGTGCCAGGTACTGCAGATGAAAGAAACACACGGGAAAACTCAGCAAAATGCTTCTTCTAATGTAAAATAGTGTTTCCATGCTGGAAAAAGTCTTATTTTGACGCCAGCAACATATTTTAGACACACCGTTCATTTCAGCACTAACTGACTGAAACTTACCGTTTTAAGCGTTTCCAGCCATTCTCTGTGTGTCTGGGACACAGCGTGTGCCCTGAAAATGCCACGCAGTGCAAATCACAGAAACATACTTGAAAACTTTGCAAAATACTTCTTCTAATGTAAAATAGTGTTTCCATGCTGGAAAAAGTCTTATTTTGACGCCAGCAACATATTTGATGCAAAGCTGTCATTTCAGCTCAAACGGTCAAATTTCACCGGTTCCTGGCCATATGAGACTGTTTTTCACAACGTTTGCCCTGAAAATGCCACACAGTACAAATCACAGAAACATACTTGAAAACTCTGCAAAATGCTTCTTCTAATGTAAAATAGTGTTTCCATGCTGGAAAAAGTCTTATTTTGACGCCAGCAACATATTTTAGACACACTGTTCATTTCAGCACTAACTGACTGAAACTTACCGTTTTAAGCGTTTCCAGCCATTCTCTGTGTGTCTGGGACACAGCGTGTGCCCTGAAAATGCCACGCAGTGCAAATCACAGAAACATACTTGAAAACTCTGCAAAATACTTCTTCTAATGTAAAATAGTGTTTCCATGCTGGAAAAAGTCTTATTTTGACGCCAGCAACATATTTGATGCAAAGCTGTCATTTCAGCTCAAACGGTCAAATTTGACCGTTCCTGGCCATATGAGACTGTTTTTCACAACGTTTGCCCTGAAAGTGCCAGGTACTGCAGATGAAAGAAACACACGGGAAAACTCAGCAAAATGCTTCTTCTAATGTAAAATAGTGTTTCCATGCTGGAAAAAGTCTTATTTTGACGCCAGCAACATATTTGATGCAAAGCTGTCATTTCAGCTCAAACGGTCAAATTTCACCGTTCCTGGCCATATGAGACTGTTTTTCACAACGTTTGCCCTGAAAGTGCCAGGTACTGCAGATGAAAGAAACACACGGGAAAACTCAGCAAAATGCTTCTTCTAATGTAAAATAGTGTTTCCATGCTGGAAAAAGTCTTATTTTGACGCCAGCAACATATTTTAGACACACCGTTCATTTCAGCACTAACTTACTGAAACTTACCGTTTTAAGCGTTTCCAGCCATTCTCTGTGTGTCTGGGACACAGCGTGTGCCCTGAAAATGCCACGCAGTGCAAATCACAGAAACATACTTGAAAACTCTGCAAAATACTTCTTCTAATGTAAAATAGTGTTTCCATGCTGGAAAAAGTCTTATTTTGACGCCAGCAACATATTTGATGCAAAGCTGTCATTTCAGCTCAAATGGTAAAATTTCACCGTTCCTGGCCATATGAGACTGTTTTTCACATCGTTTGCCCTGAAAATGCCACACAGTACAAATCACAGAAACATACTTGAAAACTCTGCAAAATGCTTCTTCTAATGTAAAATAGTGTTTCCATGCTGGAAAAAGTCTTATTTTGACGCCAGCAGCACATTTGATACAAAGCTGTCATTTCAGCTCAAACGGTCAAATTTCACCGTTCCTGGCCATATGAGACTGTTTTTCACAACGTTTGCCCTGAAAATGCCACACAGTACAAATCACAGAAACATACTTGAAAACTCAGCAAAATGCTTCTTCTAATGTAAAATAGTGTTTCCATGCTGGAAAAAGTCTTATTTTGACGCCAGCAACATATTTGATGCAAAGCTGTCATTTCAGCTCAAACGGTCAAATTTCACCGTTCCTGGCCATATGAGACTGTTTTTCACAACGTTTGCCCTGAAAATGCCACACAGTACAAATCACAGAAACATACTTGAAAACTCTGCAAAATGCTTCTTCTAATGTAAAATAGTGTTTCCATGCTGGAAAAAGTCTTATTTTGACGCCAGCAACATATTTTAGACACACTGTTCATTTCAGCACTAACTGACTGAAACTTACCGTTTTAAGCGTTTCCAGCCATTCTCTGTGTGTCTGGGACACAGCGTGTGCCCTGAAAATGCCACGCAGTGCAAATCACAGAAACATACTTGAAAACTCTGCAAAATACTTCTTCTAATGTAAAATAGTGTTTCCATGCTGGAAAAAGTCTTATTTTGACGCCAGCAACATATTTGATGCAAAGCTGTCATTTCAGCTCAAACGGTCAAATTTCACCGTTCCTGGCCATATGAGACTGTTTTTCACAACGTTTGCCCTGAAAGTGCCAGGTACTGCAGATGAAAGAAACACACGGGAAAACTCAGCAAAATGCTTCTTCTAATGTAAAATTGTGTTTCCATGCTGGAAAAAGTCTTATTTTGACGCCAGCAACATATTTGATGCAAAGCTGTCATTTCAGCTCAAACGGTCAAATTTCACCGTTCCTGGCCATATGAGACTGTTTTTCACAACGTTTGCCCTGAAAATGCCACACAGTACAAATCACAGAAACATACTTGAAAACTCTGCAAAATGCTTCTTCTAATGTAAAATAGTGTTTCCATGCTGGAAAAAGTCTTATTTTGACGCCAGCAACATATTTTAGACACACTGTTCATTTCAGCACTAACTGACTGAAACTTACCGTTTTAAGCGTTTCCAGCCATTCTCTGTGTGTCTGGGACACAGCGTGTGCCCTGAAAATGCCACGCAGTGCAAATCACAGAAACATACTTGAAAACTCTGCAAAATACTTCTTCTAATGTAAAATAGTGTTTCCATGCTGGAAAAAGTCTTATTTTGACGCCAGCAACATATTTGATGCAAAGCTGTCATTTCAGCTCAAACGGTCAAATTTCACCGTTCCTGGCCATATGAGACTGTTTTTCACAACGTTTGCCCTGAAAGTGCCAGGTACTGCAGATGAAAGAAACACACGGGAAAACTCAGCAAAATGCTTCTTCTAATGTAAAATAGTGTTTCCATGCTGGAAAAAGTCTTATTTTGACGCCAGCAACATATTTTAGACCACACCGTTCATTTCAGCACTAACTGACTGAAACTTGCCGTTTTAAGCGTCTCCAGCCATTCTCTGTGTGTCTGGGACACAGCGTGTGCCCCGAAAATGCCACACAGTACAAATCACAGAAACATACTTGAAAACTCAGCAAAATGCTTCTTCTAATGTAAAATAGTGTTTCCATGCTGGAAAAAGTCTTATTTTGACGCCAGCAGCACATTTGATACAAAGCTGTCATTTCAGCTCAAACGGTAAAATTTCACCGTTCCTGGCCATATGAGAGTGTTTTTCACAACGTTTGCCCTGAAAGTGCCAGGTACTGCAGATGAAAGAAACACACGACGGGAAAACTCAGCAAAATGCTTCTTCTAATGTAAAATAGTGTTTCCATGCTGGAAAAAGTCTTATTTTGACGCCAGCAACATATTGATGCAAAGCTGTCATTTCAGCTCAAACGGTCAAATTTCACCGTTCCTGGCCATATGAGACTGTTTTTCACAACGTTTGCCCTGAAAATGCCACACAGTACAAATCACAGAAACATACTTGAAAACTCAGCAAAATGCTTCTTCTAATGTAAAATAGTGTTTCCATGCTGGAAAAAAGTCTTATTTTGACGCCAGCAACATATTTGATGCAAAGCTGTCATTTCAGCTCAAACGGTCAAATTTCACCGTTCCTGGCCATATGAGACTGTTTTTCACAACGTTTGCCCTGAAAGTGCCAGGTACTGCAGATGAAAGAAACACACGGGAAAACTCAGCAAAATGCTTCTTCTAATGTAAAATTGTGTTTCCATGCTGGAAAAAGTCTTATTTTGACGCCAGCAACATATTTGATGCAAAGCTGTCATTTCAGCTCAAACGGTCAAATTTCACCGTTCCTGGCCATATGAGACTGTTTTTCACAACGTTTTGCCCTGAAAGTGCCAGGTACTGCAGATGAAAGAAACACACGGGAAAACTCAGCAAAATGCTTCTTCTAATGTAAAATTGTGTTTCCATGCTGGAAAAAGTCTTATTTTGACGCCAGCAACATATTTGATGCAAGCTGTCATTTCAGCTCAAACGGTCAAATTTCACCGTTCCTGGCCATATGAGACTGTTTTTCACAACGTTTGCCCTGAAAGTGCCAGGTACTGCAGATGAAAGAAACACACGGGAAAACTCAGCAAAATGCTTCTTCTAATGTAAAATAGTGTTTCCATGCTGGAAAAAGTCTTATTTTGACGCCAGCAACATATTTGATGCAAAGCTGTCATTTCAGCTCAAACGGTCAAATTTCACCGTTCCTGGCCATATGAGACTGTTTTTCACAACGTTTGCCCTGAAAGTGCCAGGTACTGCAGATGAAAGAAACACACGGGAAAACTCAGCAAAATGCTTCTTCTAATGTAAAATAGTGTTTCCATGCTGGAAAAAGTCTTATTTTGACGCCAGCAACATATTTGATGCAAAGCTGTCATTTCAGCTCAATCGGTCAAATTTCACCGTTCCTGGCCATATGAGACTGTTTTTCACAACGTTTGCCCTGAAAGTGCCAGGTACTGCAGATGAAAGAAACACACGGGAAAACTCAGCAAAATGCTTCTTCTAATGTAAAATTGTGTTTCCATGCTGGAAAAAGTCTTATTTTGACGCCAGCAACATATTTTAGACACACCGTTCATTTCAGCACTAACTGACTGAAACTTACCGTTTTAAGCGTTTCCAGCCATTCTCTGTGTGTCTGGGACACAGCGTGTGCCCTGAAAATGCCACGCAGTGCAAATCACAGAAACATACTTGAAAACTCTGCAAAATACTTCTTCTAATGTAAAATAGTGTTTCCATGCTGGAAAAAGTCTTATTTTGACGCCAGCAACATATTTGATGCAAAGCTGTCATTTCAGCTCAAACGGTAAAATTTCACCGTTCCTGGCCATATGAGACTGTTTTTCACATCGTTTGCCCTGAAAATGCCACACAGTACAAATCACAGAAACATACTTGAAAACTCTGCAAAATGCTTCTTCTAATGTAAAATAGTGTTTCCATGCTGGAAAAAGTCTTATTTTGACGCCAGCAGCACATTTGATACAAAGCTGTCATTTCAGCTCAAACGGTCAAATTTCACCGTTCCTGGCCATATGAGACTGTTTTTCACAACGTTTGCCCTGAAAATGCCACACAGTACAAATCACAGAAACATACTTGAAAACTCAGCAAAATGCTTCTTCTAATGTAAAATAGTGTTTCCATGCTGGAAAAAGTCTTATTTTGACGCCAGCAACATATTTTAGACACACTGTTCATTTCAGCACTAACTGACTGAAACTTACCGTTTTAAGCGTTTCCAGCCATTCTCTGTGTGTCTGGGACACAGCGTGTGCCCTGAAAATGCCACGCAGTGCAAATCACAGAAACATACTTGAAAACTCTGCAAAATACTTCTTCTAATGTAAAATAGTGTTTCCATGCTGGAAAAAGTCTTATTTTGACGTCAGCAACATATTTTAGACACACCGTTCATTTCAGCACTAACTGACTGAAACTTACCGTTTTAAGCGTTTCCAGCCATTCTCTGTGTGTCTGGGACACAGCGTGTGCCCTGAAAATGCCACGCAGTGCAAATCACAGAAACATACTTGAAAACTCTGCAAAATACTTCTTCTAATGTAAAATAGTGTTTCCATGCTGGAAAAAGTCTTATTTTGACGCCAGCAACATATTTGATGCAAAGCTGTCATTTCAGCTCAAACGGTAAAATTTCACCGTTCCTGGCCATATGAGACTGTTTTTCACAACGTTTGCCCTGAAAATGCCACACAGTACAAATCACAGAAACATACTTGAAAACTCTGCAAAATACTTCTTCTAATGTAAAATAGTGTTTCCATGCTGGAAAAAGTCTTATTTTGACGCCAGCAACATATTTGATGCAAAGCTGTCATTTCAGCTCAAACGGTCAAATTTCACCGTTCCTGGCCATATGAGACTGTTTTTCACAACGTTTGCCCTGAAAGTGCCAGGTACTGCAGATGAAAGAAACACACGGGAAAACTCAGCAAAATGCTTCTTCTAATGTAAAATTGTGTTTCCATGCTGGAAAAAGTCTTATTTTGACGCCAGCAACATATTTGATGCAAAGCTGTCATTTCAGCTCAAACGGTCAAATTTCACCGTTCCTGGCCATATGAGACTGTTTTTCACAACGTTTGCCCTGAAAGTGCCAGGTACTGCAGATGAAAGAAACACACGGGAAAACTCAGCAAAATGCTTCTTCTAATGTAAAATAGTGTTTCCATGCTGGAAAAAGTCTTATTTTGACGCCAGCAACATATTTGATGCAAAGCTGTCATTTCAGCTCAAACGGTCAAATTTCACCGTTCCTGGCCATATGAGACTGTTTTTCACAACGTTTGCCCTGAAAGTGCCAGGTACTGCAGATGAAAGAAACACACGGGAAAACTCAGCAAAATGCTTCTTCTAATGTAAAATAGTGTTTCCATGCTGGAAAAAGTCTTATTTTGACGCCAGCAACATATTTGATGCAAAGCTGTCATTTCAGCTCAAACGGTCAAATTTCACCGTTCCTGGCCATATGAGACTGTTTTTCACAACGTTTGCCCTGAAAATGCCACACAGTACAAATCACAGAAACATACTTGAAAACTCAGCAAAATGCTTCTTCTAATGTAAAATAGTGTTTCCATGCTGGAAAAAGTCTTATTTTGACGCCAGCAACATATTTGATGCAAAGCTGTCATTTCAGCTCAAACGGTCAAATTTCACCGTTCCTGGCCATATGAGACTGTTTTTCACAACGTTTGCCCTGAAAGTGCCAGGTACTGCAGATGAAAGAAACACACGGGAAAACTCAGCAAAATGCTTCTTCTAATGTAAAATTGTGTTTCCATGCTGGAAAAAGTCTTATTTTGACGCCAGCAACATATTTGATGCAAAGCTGTCATTTCAGCTCAAACGGTCAAATTTCACCGTTCCTGGCCATATGAGACTGTTTTTCACAACGTTTGCCCTGAAAGTGCCAGGTACTGCAGATGAAAGAAACACACGGGAAAACTCAGCAAAATGCTTCTTCTAATGTAAAATTGTGTTTCCATGCTGGAAAAAGTCTTATTTTGACGCCAGCAACATATTTGATGCAAAGCTGTCATTTCAGCTCAAACGGTCAAATTTCACCGTTCCTGGCCATATGAGACTGTTTTTCACAACGTTTGCCCTGAAAGTGCCAGGTACTGCAGATGAAAGAAACACACGGGAAAACTCAGCAAAATGCTTCTTCTAATGTAAAATTGTGTTTCCATGCTGGAAAAAGTCTTATTTTGACGCCAGCAACATATTTGATGCAAAGCTGTCATTTCAGCTCAAACGGTCAAATTTCACCGTTCCTGGCCATATGAGACTGTTTTTCACAACGTTTGCCCTGAAAGTGCCAGGTACTGCAGATGAAAGAAACACACGGGAAAACTCAGCAAAATGCTTCTTCTAATGTAAAATTGTGTTTCCATGCTGGAAAAAGTCTTATTTTGACGCCAGCAACATATTTGATGCAAAGCTGTCATTTCAGCTCAAACGGTCAAATTTCACCGTTCCTGGCCATATGAGACTGTTTTTCACAACGTTTGCCCTGAAAGTGCCAGGTACTGCAGATGAAAGAAACACACGGGAAAACTCAGCAAAATGCTTCTTCTAATGTAAAATTGTGTTTCCATGCTGGAAAAAGTCTTATTTTGACGCCAGCAACATATTTGATGCAAAGCTGTCATTTCAGCTCAAACGGTCAAATTTCACCGTTCCTGGCCATATGAGACTGTTTTTCACAACGTTTGCCCTGAAAGTGCCAGGTACTGCAGATGAAAGAAACACACGGGAAAACTCAGCAAAATGCTTCTTCTAATGTAAAATTGTGTTTCCATGCTGGAAAAAGTCTTATTTTGACGCCAGCAACATATTTGATGCAAAGCTGTCATTTCAGCTCAAACGGTCAAATTTCACCGTTCCTGGCCATATGAGACTGTTTTTCACAACGTTTGCCCTGAAAGTGCCAGGTACTGCAGATGAAAGAAACACACGGGAAAACTCAGCAAAATGCTTCTTCTAATGTAAAATAGTGTTTCCATGCTGGAAAAAGTCTTATTTTGACGCCAGCAACATATTTGATGCAAAGCTGTCATTTCAGCTCAAACGGTCAAATTTCACCGTTCCTGGCCATATGAGACTGTTTTTCACAACGTTTGCCCTGAAAGTGCCAGGTACTGCAGATGAAAGAAACACACGGGAAAACTCAGCAAAATGCTTCTTCTAATGTAAAATAGTGTTTCCATGCTGGAAAAAGTCTTATTTTGACGCCAGCAACATATTTGATGCAAAGCTGTCATTTCAGCTCAAACGGTCAAATTTCACCGTTCCTGGCCATATGAGACTGTTTTTCACAACGTTTGCCCTGAAAGTGCCAGGTACTGCAGATGAAAGAAACACACGGGAAAACTCAGCAAAATGCTTCTTCTAATGTAAAATTGTGTTTCCATGCTGGAAAAAGTCTTATTTTGACGCCAGCAACATATTTTAGACACACCGTTCATTTCAGCACTAACTGACTGAAACTTACCGTTTTAAGCGTTTCCAGCCATTCTCTGTGTGTCTGGGACACAGCGTGTGCCCTGAAAATGCCACGCAGTGCAAATCACAGAAACATACTTGAAAACTCTGCAAAATACTTCTTCTAATGTAAAATAGTGTTTCCATGCTGGAAAAAGTCTTATTTTGACGCCAGCAACATATTTGATGCAAAGCTGTCATTTCAGCTCAAACGGTAAAATTTCACCGTTCCTGGCCATATGAGACTGTTTTTCACATCGTTTGCCCTGAAAATGCCACACAGTACAAATCACAGAAACATACTTGAAAACTCTGCAAAATGCTTCTTCTAATGTAAAATAGTGTTTCCATGCTGGAAAAAGTCTTATTTTGACGCCAGCAGCACATTTGATACAAAGCTGTCATTTCAGCTCAAACGGTCAAATTTCACCGTTCCTGGCCATATGAGACTGTTTTTCACAACGTTTGCCCTGAAAATGCCACACAGTACAAATCACAGAAACATACTTGAAAACTCAGCAAAATGCTTCTTCTAATGTAAAATAGTGTTTCCATGCTGGAAAAAGTCTTATTTTGACGCCAGCAACATATTTGATGCAAAGCTGTCATTTCAGCTCAAACGGTAAAATTTCACCGTTCCTGGCCATATGAGACTGTTTTTCACAACGTTTGCCCTGAAAATGCCACACAGTACAAATCACAGAAACATACTTGAAAACTCTGCAAAATGCTTCTTCTAATGTAAAATAGTGTTTCCATGCTGGAAAAAGTCTTATTTTGACGCCAGCAACATATTTTAGACACACTGTTCATTTCAGCACTAACTGACTGAAACTTACCGTTTTAAGCGTTTCCAGCCATTCTCTGTGTGTCTGGGACACAGCGTGTGCCCTGAAAATGCCACGCAGTGCAAATCACAGAAACATACTTGAAAACTCTGCAAAATACTTCTTCTAATGTAAAATAGTGTTTCCATGCTGGAAAAAGTCTTATTTTGACGTCAGCAACATATTTTAGACACACCGTTCATTTCAGCACTAACTGACTGAAACTTACCGTTTTAAGCGTTTCCAGCCATTCTCTGTGTGTCTGGGACACAGCGTGTACCCTGAAAATGCCACGCAGTGCAAATCACAGAAACATACTTGAAAACTCTGCAAAATACTTCTTCTAATGTAAAATAGTGTTTCCATGCTGGAAAAAGTCTTATTTTGACGCCAGCAACATATTTGATGCAAAGCTGTCATTTCAGCTCAAACGGTAAAATTTCACCGTTCCTGGCCATATGAGACTGTTTTTCACAACGTTTGCCCTGAAAATGCCACACAGTACAAATCACAGAAACATACTTGAAAACTCTGCAAAATGCTTCTTCTAATGTAAAATAGTGTTTCCATGCTGGAAAAAGTCTTATTTTGACGCCAGCAACATATTTGATGCAAAGCTGTCATTTCAGCTCAAACGGTAAAATTTCACCGTTCCTGGCCATATGAGACTGTTTTTCACAACGTTTGCCCTGAAAGTGCCAGGTACTGCAGATGAAAGAAACACACGGGAAAACTCAGCAAAATGCTTCTTCTAATGTAAAATAGTGTTTCCATGCTGGAAAAAGTCTTATTTTGACGCCAGCAACATATTTGATGCAAAGCTGTCATTTCAGCTCAAACGGTCAAATTTCACCGTTCCTGGCCATATGAGACTGTTTTTCACAACGTTTGCCCTGAAAGTGCCAGGTACTGCAGATGAAAGAAACACACGGGAAAACTCAGCAAAATGCTTCTTCTAATGTAAAATAGTGTTTCCATGCTGGAAAAAGTCTTATTTTGACGCCAGCAACATATTTGATGCAAAGCTGTCATTTCAGCTCAAACGGTAAAATTTCACCGTTCCTGGCCATATGAGACTGTTTTTCACAACGTTTGCCCTGAAAGTGCCAGGTACTGCAGATGAAAGAAACACACGGGAAAACTCAGCGAAATGCTTCTTCTAATGTAAAATAGTGTTTCCATGCTGGAAAAAGTCTTATTTTGACGCCAGCAACATATTTGATGCAAAGCTGTCATTTCAGCTCAAACGGTAAAATTTCACCGTTCCTGGCCATATGAGACTGTTTTTCACAACGTTTGCCCTGAAAATGCCACACAGTACAAATCACAGAAACATACTTGAAAACTCTGCAAAATGCTTCTTCTAATGTAAAATAGTGTTTCCATGCTGGAAAAAGTCTTATTTTGACGCCAGCAACATATTTGATGCAAAGCTGTCATTTCAGCTCAAACGGTAAAATTTCACCGTTCCTGGCCATATGAGACTGTTTTTCACAACGTTTGCCCTGAAAGTGCCAGGTACTGCAGATGAAAGAAACACACGGGAAAACTCAGCGAAATGCTTCTTCTAATGTAAAATAGTGTTTCCATGCTGGAAAAAGTCTTATTTTGACGCCAGCAACATATTTGATGCAAAGCTGTCATTTCAGCTCAAACGGTAAAATTTCACCGTTCCTGGCCATATGAGACTGTTTTTCACAACGTTTGCCCTGAAAATGCCACACAGTACAAATCACAGAAACATACTTGAAAACTCTGCAAAATGCTTCTTCTAATGTAAAATAGTGTTTCCATGCTGGAAAAAGTCTTATTTTGACGCCAGCAACATATTTGATGCAAAGCTGTCATTTCAGCTCAAACGGTAAAATTTCACCGTTCCTGACCATATGAGACTGTTTTTCACAACGTTTGCCCTGAAAGTGCCAGGTACTGCAGATGAAAGAAACACACGGGAAAACTCAGCAAAATGCTTCTTCTTATGTAAAATAGTGTTTCCATGCTGGAAAAAGTCTTAGTTTGACGCCAGAAACATATTTGATGCAAAGCTGTCATTTCAGCTCAAACGGTAAAATTTCACCGTTCCTGGCCATATGAGACTGTTTTTCACAACGTGTGCCCTGAAAATGCCACGCAGTGCAAATCACAGAAACATACTTGAAAACTCTGCAAAATACTTCTTCTAATGTAAAATAGTGTTTCCATGCTGGAAAAAGTCTTATTTTGACGTCAGCAACATATTTTAGACACACCGTTCATTTCAGCACTAACTGACTGAAACTTACCGTTTTAAGCGTTTCCAGCCATTCTCTGTGTGTCTGGGACACAGCGTGTACCCTGAAAATGCCACGCAGTGCAAATCACAGAAACATACTTGAAAACTCTGCAAAATACTTCTTCTAATGTAAAATAGTGTTTCCATGCTGGAAAAAGTCTTATTTTGACGCCAGCAACATATTTGATGCAAAGCTGTCATTTCAGCTCAAACGGTAAAATTTCACCGTTCCTGGCCATATGAGACTGTTTTTCACAACGTTTGCCCTGAAAGTGCCAGGTACTGCAGATGAAAGAAACACACGGGAAAACTCAGCAAAATGCTTCTTCTAATGTAAAATTGTGTTTCCATGCTGGAAAAAGTCTTATTTTGACGCCAGCAACATATTTGATGCAAAGCTGTCATTTCAGCTCAAACGGTAAAATTTCACCGTTCCTGGCCATATGAGACTGTTTTTCACAACGTTTGCCCTGAAAGTGCCAGGTACTGCAGATGAAAGAAACACACGGGAAAACTCAGCAAAATGCTTCTTCTAATGTAAAATTGTGTTTCCATGCTGGAAAAAGTCTTATTTTGACGCCAGCAACATATTTGATGCAAAGCTGTCATTTCAGCTCAAACGGTAAAATTTCACCGTTCCTGGCCATATGAGACTGTTTTTCACAACGTTTGCCCTGAAAATGCCACACAGTACAAATCACAGAAACATACTTGAAAACTCTGCAAAATGCTTCTTCTAATGTAAAATAGTGTTTCCATGCTGGAAAAAGTCTTATTTTGACGCCAGCAGCACATTTGATACAAAGCTGTCATTTCAGCTCAAACGGTAAAATTTGACCGTTCCTGGCCATATGAGACTGTTTTTCACAACGTTTGCCCTGAAAATGCCAGGTACTGCAGATGAAAGAAACACACGGGAAAACTCAGCAAAATACTTCTTCTAATGTAAAATAGTGTTTCCATGCTGGAAAAAGTCTTATTTTGACGCCAGCAACATATTTGATGCAAAGCTGTCATTTCAGCTCAAACGGTAAAATTTCACCGTTCCTGGCCATATGAGACTGTTTTTCACAACGTTTGCCCTGAAAATGCCACACAGTACAAATCACAGAAACATACTTGAAAACTCAGCAAAATGCTTCTTCTAATGTAAAATTGTGTTTCCATGCTGGAAAAAGTCTTATTTTGACGCCAGCAACATATTTGATGCAAAGCTGTCATTTCAGCTCAAACGGTAAAATTTCACCGTTCCTGGCCATATGAGACTGTTTTTCACAACGTTTGCCCTGAAAGTGCCAGGTACTGCAGATGAAAGAAACACACGGGAAAACTCAGCAAAATGCTTCTTCTAATGTAAAATAGTGTTTCCATGCTGGAAAAAGTCTTATTTTGACGCCAGCAACATATTTGATGCAAAGCTGTCATTTCAGCTCAAACGGTCAAATTTCACCGTTCCTGGCCATATGAGACTGTTTTTCACAACGTTTGCCCTGAAAGTGCCAGGTACTGCAGATGAAAGAAACACACGGGAAAACTCAGCAAAATGCTTCTTCTAATGTAAAATTGTGTTTCCATGCTGGAAAAAGTCTTATTTTGACGCCAGCAACATATTTGATGCAAAGCTGTCATTTCAGCTCAAACGGTAAAATTTCACCGTTCCTGGCCATATGAGACTGTTTTTCACAACGTTTGCCCTGAAAGTGCCAGGTACTGCAGATGAAAGAAACACACGGGAAAACTCAGCAAAATGCTTCTTCTAATGTAAAATAGTGTTTCCATGCTGGAAAAAGTCTTATTTTGACGCCAGCAACATATTTGATGCAAAGCTGTCATTTCAGCTCAAACGGTAAAATTTCACCGTTCCTGGCCATATGAGACTGTTTTTCACAACGTTTGCCCTGAAAGTGCCAGGTACTGCAGATGAAAGAAACACACGGGAAAACTCAGCAAAATGCTTCTTCTAATGTAAAATAGTGTTTCCATGCTGGAAAAAGTCTTATTTTGACGCCAGCAACATATTTGATGCAAAGCTGTCATTTCAGCTCAAACGGTCAAATTTCACCGTTCCTGGCCATATGAGACTGTTTTTCACAGCGTGTGCCCCGAAAATGCCACAGAGTACAGATCACAGAAACATACTTGAAAACTCAGCAAAATGCTTCTTCTAATGTAAAATAGTGTTTCCATGCTGGAAAAAGTCTTATTTTGACGCCAGCAACATATTTGATGCAAAGCTGTCATTTCAGCTCAAACGGTAAAATTTCACCGTTCCTGGCCATATGAGACTGTTTTTCACAACGTTTGCCCTGAAAGTGCCAGGTACTGCAGATGAAAGCAACATACTTGAAAACTCAGCAAAATGCTTCTTCTAATGTAAAATAGTGTTTCCATGCTGGAAAAAGTCTTATTTTGACGCCAGCAACATATTTTAGACACACCGTTCATTTCAGCACTAACTGACTGAAACTTGCCGTTTTACGCGTTTCCAGCCATTTTCTGTGTGTCTGGGACACAGCGTGTGCCCTGAAAATGCCATAGCCTGCAAATCACAGAAACATACTGGAAAACTCAACTGCTACCTCAAAAGCCTGGCTTGACTAGACAGGAAGAGAGGGACAGATTATTACAATTTATTAAGTGATAAATAGAAAACCTAAAAGAAACAAATTAAAAATACATTTGGAACTACCTGGAAAAACTGTGCAACTATCTAAACCATGAAAACATGTAGTATCTTTAGGTTACATTTTTATTTTTTGATAAGAATCTGAAAAATCTTATACTAACTGCATTGATATTGTAAAAAAAAACACACACACTCACGGAACGAAAACAAAACACAATTTAAGGCAACTGCTGCGACAGGAAATAAGAACATTATTCATTGCTCTCCATTCTCATGTAATTCTACACGTTTCACGTAGGTCACCTGATTTGGCTTCAGAACGGCGAATTTCGCCGAAAGGTGAGCGAGTTTCATGCCTGTCCATCACCTAAAAGTCCCGGTATTATCTTAACATTACTACCTGCTTACCCGCTGCGCCTGTGCTACACTTCCCTGGTCACTCTGTCCCTCGGGTTCCCTGTCAACAGCCTCTGGCTGCTCCTCTCCCTGGAGGCTACAGCAGCCCCTCCAGAGATTATGTCTTTTATTTTAGTACATTTTGCAGCTTCTATAGCGAGATTATTTTTAATCTTTTAGCCCGCAACCTCTCCGCACCTCCTTTCTTCCGTTTC
Organism: Toxotes jaculatrix; assembly: GCF_017976425.1. NCBI lineage: Eukaryota > Metazoa > Chordata > Actinopteri > Toxotidae > Toxotes > Toxotes jaculatrix. Next base: position 24,656 of record NW_024469817.1, read on the forward strand.
TCCATGTTTCCACGCTCAACACTAAACTGGCCGGGATCAGTGCATAGAAAGGGGTGGGGCCGCTCTCGTAAACTACTATATCCTGATTGGTTTAGTCCACTGTCTATATTGAAGATATATTGCCACACCCTCTAAACCCAGTCTCTAAGTCTAAAAAACAAAAACAAAAACAAAACAAAAAAACAAACAAACAGCATCGGCCCGAGGACTGTCGGCCCACCGGGAAAATGCCCGGTATGCCAGATTACCAGTCCAGGCCTGAGCAGCAAATTTCACACTCACCTTTCGTTGCAGCTCTAACGATCCCGTTCTAGCGTTTTCTACCCATGTGGACATCATTTTCACCAAGCCTTCCTTGAAAATACCACATTGCAGTTAAAGGAAACACAGAGGAAAACTCACTTTCGTTGTCGGCTATGGCTACCGCTACATCTGGACAAAAAAAGGAGGCTAGTGAAAAAAAAAAGAAAAGCAGTGCTCATACTTCGCTATGATTGGTTGGTCACGTTCAAAGGAAGAGCGACGTTAGCTGCCCGGAGAAAAAAACAAAAGTAGCTGGTACACCTGGACTAAAAAAGCGAGGTTAGTGAAAAAAAAAACAGCACTTCTCATACTTCGCCATGATTGGTTGGTCACGTTCAAAGGATGCGCGAAGCCCAGATTAAAAAAAAAAAAAAAAAAACTTCTCATGCATCTGTACGCACGCATAGAGCTGCAATTAATAGAATGTGCATTATAGATGATAATACGATCTCTCTCCTCTGGCAGATCCTCAACATTTTTTAATCCTTCACGATCTAATACACTGTAACAAATTTCTGTAATTTCCCGAAGAACCCGATCCATCAAGTCAATAAAGTGTAAGTAACACGTTATTAGCCTACAAAATTCAAATGTTATTCAAACGATAACTTCATACAATATAATTTGTCTGTATATCAGACTGGTTTTACACGTTTAATTTAAAGAATATGCATGTTGCCAACAGACAGAAGCAGGCAATAGAGCGGTGAAGAGGAAGCTGCAAAACCAGCATTTTGGTAAGTATAATGATTCTTTATTTTTGATAGTGACGGTATTATCACGTTATTTTATTTATCTTAGTCGCGTTTTATACGGAATATAGGGGTTGTGGGACGCAGACTGCACTGTTTTTGCAAACGTTAGCTAGCGAAAAACTGGTTAAGTTAAGCTAACGCTAGCTGCCTGCATTAGCCCTGTCACCTTCAGGACAGAGCGATTGCCAACACATTATCTAAAACCCTCCAGGTTTAGAAAACTGTTGGAGCGACAGCCCATTGTTTATAGTTGTCAAGTTACACGTTATGGCATTATGTTACACGTTAGTATGACATTGCAGAGGTACTAAGTCAGGGCGGTTTTCCTCTGTTTTGCAAGCTCAACATGGCAGTTTATGCTGCAGTTACAGTAGCACACACGCTTTAAACACTGTGTGAGCTTGAGCTCGGGTAATATTTAACATTGACTCATTAGCTCAGCAGCCACTGTGGCTCTGAGTTTTTATTGGGTTTAATTTGAACTGGAAGAGGGTTGTTGCTAAGAATCTGATATATCCCTGCTCTTAAGTCCAAAATTGTGTCTATTAAAAAGTAAGGTTTTGCTGTCAAACATCAGTCATCTGCATGTGAAAGCGAGAGAGAAAAGATAGAAATTGAATTGAGTACAAATTTAACTAAAGATGTCATAACTTGAATTGTGATTAAGAATTAAATTGTTGACATCTGAAACTGAAGTTATATATAATTAATGTGCCAATATCAGCTATTCTTATTGCATGGAAGTCCAATCAAGCAATCAGTCATCTCTTACAGCTCCACCAAGTGAATCAGTCTGGAGTGGAACCTTGGAGGAATCCATCTGGGCAGAGATAGTTATATCTGATATTGGGTAAGATTATGTTATAGAAAAAAGGCACAAAAAAGGCACAATTACAGTACAATTACAACATTGGCTAAGCAGTTAAATTGTTCAACCTCATCAGTAACCAGTCTAATTAAGCATGCATATTTTGCTGTTGAACTGTCCCCTTGCTACAGGTGCAGAGGAAAACCCTGGGCGGTGAGCGTTACTGCAGAAGGCACAGTGATCATCACCACACATCTGTGAAGACAATTTTTAGGTAAAAATTTGTCTGTTACATTTATATTGCTGAAAATGTTTTCTTGTGTGAGATTTTAAAATTTAACATAGTTGAGATTCAGTACAACATCTGTGCTAATATAGCACCTCAGGGAACTCATGTAAGTTAAGTTTACTATTCTTGCTGTACTAAGTGGATAGCAAAATACTAGTCCATCGTCTTATGTAGTGTATTTTCTAGTCTGTTGCAAAACTAGAGATTAATATGAATTAGTTTAATCTATGGATATGTTCATGTGGAAGGGCAACAGGAAAAGCAACAGAAAGAATATCTAAAAATGCCAAAAGAACAATAATAAAGCAAATGTTTATTTATGTTTAGGTGATGTTCTCATGCCAATGAGCTGGATGCATAGCATTGAGGGACAAGTGGTTGTGGGTCCACACCAGAAAATTGTGGCTGGAATGGCAGTGTTTTTCTCATGCTATTGCGTCTTCAATCTGGTGTACCAAGAGGAGGCCTCGTGCACACTTGAATTCATCCAAAGGTAAGTGCTTCAAAGGGGATGCCAGTGGATTATTATTTAGTTACATTTTTCATTATGAATAACATATGGTGTAATTTTTATTCAATTCCCTGCATTTCCATTGTATTGCATTGCAAAGCTTCTTTCTGTTTTAGCTTGCATGGATGGAACATCTGCAATTAATGCAAATTTTTGTTTTGAAGTTTTGCATATTTGGAAAAATGTTAAGCTATTCTCCAAAACTTGATGGGTTCTGCTGTCTCTTCAAACAATGTATTTCATTAAATGTCTTTTTCTCTGATTTTGTGACTTTAGATGCTTCATCAGGATCAACCCAACCTCTGGCACAAAGATGACCAAGTGGATCAGTCCAGGAAGTGGGAAGGTGCACGAGAATAGTAACAACAGTGTCAGCCCTCATGTCTCTGCAATTCTCAAAAGATTAACGGACTATGAATGGCTTTGACTCTGTTGCAAGGAAAATGGCACATGGTATTTCTTTAATAAAAGTGGTTTCAAAATAAGCTTTTTACAAGTTACATGTTTGACGTTGCTACACATTTGAGTTGACCATGAATGACTATGCTGCAATGGTCTTGTGCAGTCTGTCCTGGGTTTATGCTTTCCATGCACATGCTTATTGGCTAATAAAAAGGAAAGTTACCTTAAGTTTAATACATTTCATACACATCTGGTGTGCAATCACACACCACACTGTATTGAATATAATTGCATAATATAATAAACACTGTATTGAGTCCTAATAAATGTTTTTTCATCACTTTTTTATTTAACAGCTCAAGATAATCTAAAGTAGTGTTGATATATTTTGGATTATCAGCAGCCACAGCGTGCCTAATTTGCTAAATGTGAAAAAAAAATTAACTGTGAACCCATTCTACAGTAAGATACTGAATTATGAATAAGTAACAGCTATTTATTGGCAACATTAGTTGCCAGGGAACTCATGTAATATGAATGGAATACATGATAATATTGTAAACAAATATACAATTAACATACATTGCTGTAATTTATACACAGCAAAAAACTGTAAAACGTGTCCAGTAAATTACTGTAATTATTTTTACATTAATTAACGTAAGTACAGTGTATCGCCCTATCCTACACCATGTAGGATATGACGTTATTAGATCTATAGGGCACATTCTATTAATTTGCAGATCTATGCGTGCGCACAGATGCATGAGAAGTAGTTTTTTCCTCTGGGCAACTAACATCGCGCTTCCTTTGAACGTGACCAACCAATCATGGCGAAATACGAGTAGTGCTGTGTTTTTTTTTTTCCACTAGCCTCGCTTTTTTAGTCCAGGTGTAGCGGCTAGTGTTGTTTTGTTTCCTTGGCAACTAAGGTCGCTCTTCCTTTGAACGTAACCAACCAATCCTGGCCAAGTATGAGCAGTGCTGTTTTTTTTTGTTTTTTCACTAACGTCGCTTTATTAGTCCAGATGTACCGGGTAGCCATAGCCGACAACGAAAGTGAGTTTCCCTCTGTGTTTCCCTCATCTGCAATGTGGTATTTTCAAGGAAGGCTTTGTGAAAAAGATGTTCAGATGGGATTAAAACGCTACAACTGGATCGTTAGAACTGAAATGAAAGGTGAGTGTGAAACTTGCTGCTGGTGTCACAATAAGAGTTTTTTCATCATGGAAACACTATTTTAAATTAGAAGAAGCATCTTCCAGAGTTTTCCAGTGTGTTTGTGTGATCTGCAGTATGGCATTTTCAGGGCAAGCTTTGTGAAAAAGACATTCATATGGACTGAAATCGCTATAACTGTAATGCGAAGTCAGTTGAAGCTGAAATTTTTTTTCTTTACTGACCTAGCTTTTTTAGTCAAGCTGTAGCTGATAGCCATGGCCGACAACGAAAGTGAGTTTTCCACTGTGTTTCCCTCATCTGCAATTTGGTATTTTCAGGGATGGCTTTGTGAAAAAGAAAGCTGAAAATATTATAACTGTACCGTTAGAGCTGAAATGAAAGGTGATTGTGAAACTACCAGCTGGCGTTAAAATTAGACTTTTTCCAGCATAGAAACACTGTTGTCAACTAGAAGAAGTATTTTGCAGAGTTTTCCAGTATGTTTGTGTGATCCCAAGTATGTGAAATTTTCAAGCAGACGCTGGGAAAAAGACAATCTGAAACGGGCTGGAACGGTAAAATTCTAACGCTAGAATTGAAATGAAAGGTGTGTATGAAATATGTTGCTCGCGTCAAAATAAGATTTTTTTCCAGCATGGAAACAGTGTTGTCAACTAGAAGAAGTATTTTGGGGAGTTTTCAAGTGTGTTTCTATTATGTGTAGTATTTGGCATTTAACAGTAGACGTTGTGATAAAGTCGCTCATCTTGTCTGGAAACGCTTATAACTGTAATGTTTGAGCTGAAATGAATGCTGTGCATAAAATATGTTGCTGGCGTCAAAATTAGACCTTTTCCAGCATGGAAACACTATTTTACATTAGAAGAAGCATTTTGCAGAGTTTTCTCGTGTGTTTCTGTCATCTGCAGTACCTGGCACTTTCAGGGCAAACGTTGTGAAAAACAGTCTCATGTGGCCAGGAACGGTCAAATTTTACCGTTTGAGCTGAAATGACAGCTTTGTATCAAATGTGCTGCTGGCGTCAAAATAAGACTTTTTCCAGCATGGAAACACTATTTTACATTAGAAGAAGCATTTCGCAGAGTTTTCAAGTATGTTTCTGTGATTTGTACTGTGTGGCATTTTCGGGGCACACGCTGTGTCCCAGACACACAGAGAATGGCTGGAAACGCTTAAAACGGCAAGTTTCTGTCAGTTAGTGCTGAAATGAACGGTGTGTCTAAAATATGTTGCTGGCGTCAAAATAAGACTGTTTCCAGCATGGAAACACTATTTTACATTAGAAGAAGCATTTCGCAGAGTTTTCAAGTATGTTTCTGTGATTTGTAATGTGTGGCATTTTCTGGGCACACGCTGTGTCCCAGAAGCACGGAATGTCTGGAAACACTTAAAACGGCAAGTTTCTGTCAGTTAGTGCTGAAATGAACGGTGTGTCTAAAATATGTTGCTGGCGTCAAAAGAAGACTGTTTCCAGCATGGAAACACTATTTTACATTAAAAGAAGCATTTTGCATAGTTTTCCCGTGTGTTTCTTTCATCTGCAGTACCTGGCACTTTCAGGGCAAACGTTGTGAAAAACAGTCTCATATGGCCAGGAACGGTGAAATTTTACCGTTTGAGCTGAAATGACAGCTTTGTATCAAATGTGGTACTGGCGTCAAAATAAGACTTTTTCCAGCATGGAAACACTATTTTACATTAGAAGAAGCATTTCGCAGAGTTTTCAAGTATGTTTCTGTGATTTGTACTGTGTGGCATTTTCTGGGCACACGCTGTGTCCCAGAAGCACGGAATGGCTGGAAACACTTAAAACGGCAAGTTTCTGTCAGTTAGTGCTGAAATGAACGGTGTGTCTAAAATATGTTGCTGGCGTCAAAATAAGACTGTTTCCAGCATGGAAACACTATTTTACATTAGAAGAAGCATTTCGCAGAGTTTTCAAGTATGTTTCTGTGATTTGTACTGTGTGGCATTTTCGGGGCACACGCTGTGTCCCAGACACACAGAGAATGGCTGGAAACACTTAAAACGGCAAGTTTCTGTCAGTTAGTGCTGAAATGAACGGTGTGTCTAAAATATGTTGCTGGCGTCAAAATAAGACTGTTTCCAGCATGGAAACACTATTTTACATTAGAAGAAGCATTTCGCAGAGTTTTCAAGTATGTTTCTGTGATTTGTACTGTGTGGCATTTTCTGGGCACACGCTGTGTCCCAGAAGCACGGAATGGCTGGAAACACTTAAAACGGCAAGTTTCTGTCAGTTAGTGCTGAAATGAACGGTGTGTCTAAAATATGTTGCTGGCGTCAAAATAAGACTGTTTCCAGCATGGAAACACTATTTTACATTAGAAGAAGCATTTCGCAGAGTTTTCAAGTATGTTTCTGTGATTTGTACTGTGTGGCATTTTCGGGGCACACGCTGTGTCCCAGACACACAGAGAATGGCTGGAAAGGCTTAAAACGGCAAGTTTCTGTCAGTTAGTGCTGAAAATGAACGGTGTGTCTAAAATATGTTGCTGGCGTCAAAATAAGACTGTTTCCAGCATGGAAACACTATTTTACATTAGAAGAAGCATTTTGCAGAGTTTTCCCGTGTGTTTCTGTCATCTGCAGTACCTGGCACTTTCAGGGCAAACGTTGTGAAAAACAGTCTCATATGGCCAGGAACGGTGAAATTTTACCGTTTGAGCTGAAATGACAGCTTTGCATCAAATATGTTGCTGGCGTCAAAATAAGACTGTTTCCAGCATGGAAACACTATTTTACATTAGAAGAAGCATTTTGCAGAGTTTTCAAGTATGTTTCTGTGATTTGCAGGCTATGGCATTTTCAGGGCACACGCTGTGTCCCAGACACACAGAGAATGGCTGGAAAGGCTTAAAACGGCAAGTTTCTGTCAGTTAGTGCTGAAATGAACGGTGTGTCTAAAATATGTTGCTGGCGTCAAAATAAGACTGTTTCCAGCATGGAAACACTATTTTACATTAGAAGAAGCATTTTGCAGATTTTTCCCGTGTGTTTCTGTCATCTGCAGTACCTGGCACTTTCAGGGCAAACGTTGTGAAAAACAGTCTCATATGGCCAGGAACGGTGAAATTTTACCGTTTGAGCTGAAATGACAGCTTTGCATCAAATATGTTGCTGGCGTCAAAATAAGACTGTTTCCAGCATGGAAACACTATTTTACATTAGAAGAAGCATTTCGCAGAGTTTTCAAGTATGTTTCTGTGATTTGTACTGTGTGGCATTTTCGGGGCACACGCTGTGTCCCAGACACACAGAGAATGGCTGGAAACACTTAAAACGGCAAGTTTCTGTCAGTTAGTGCTGAAATGAACGGTGTGTCTAAAATATGTTGCTGGCGTCAAAATAAGACTGTTTCCAGCATGGAAACACTATTTTACATTAGAAGAAGCATTTCGCAGAGTTTTCAAGTATGTTTCTGTGATTTGTACTGTGTGGCATTTTCGGGGCACACGCTGTGTCCCAGAAGCACGGAATGTCTGGAAACACTTAAAACGGCAAGTTTCTGTCAGTTAGTGCTGAAATGAACGGTGTGTCTAAAATATGTTGCTGGCGTCAAAAGAAGACTGTTTCCAGCATGGAAACACTATTTTACATTAAAAGAAGCATTTTGCATAGTTTTCCCGTGTGTTTCTTTCATCTGCAGTACCTGGCACTTTCAGGGCAAACGTTGTGAAAAACACTCTCATATGGCCAGGAACGGTGAAATTTTACCGTTTGAGCTGAAATGACAGCTTTGTATCAAATGTGCTACTGGCGTCAAAATAAGACTTTTTCCAGCATGGAAACACTATTTTACATTAGAAGAAGCATTTCGCAGAGTTTTCAAGTATGTTTCTGTGATTTGTACTGTGTGGCATTTTCTGGGCACACGCTGTGTCCCAGAAGCACGGAATGGCTGGAAACACTTAAAACGGCAAGTTTCTGTCAGTTAGTGCTGAAATGAACGGTGTGTCTAAAATATGTTGCTGGCGTCAAAATAAGACTGTTTCCAGCATGGAAACACTATTTTACATTAGAAGAAGCATTTCGCAGAGTTTTCAAGTATGTTTCTGTGATTTGTACTGTGTGGCATTTTCGGGGCACACGCTGTGTCCCAGACACACAGAGAATGGCTGGAAAGGCTTAAAACGGCAAGTTTCTGTCAGTTAGTGCTGAAAATGAACGGTGTGTCTAAAATATGTTGCTGGCGTCAAAATAAGACTGTTTCCAGCATGGAAACACTATTTTACATTAGAAGAAGCATTTTGCAGAGTTTTCCCGTGTGTTTCTGTCATCTGCAGTACCTGGCACTTTCAGGGCAAACGTTGTGAAAAACAGTCTCATATGGCCAGGAACGGTGAAATTTTACCGTTTGAGCTGAAATGACAGCTTTGCATCAAATATGTTGCTGGCGTCAAAATAAGACTGTTTCCAGCATGGAAACACTATTTTACATTAGAAGAAGCATTTTGCAGAGTTTTCAAGTATGTTTCTGTGATTTGCAGGCTATGGCATTTTCAGGGCACACGCTGTGTCCCAGACACACAGAGAATGGCTGGAAAGGCTTAAAACGGCAAGTTTCTGTCAGTTAGTGCTGAAATGAACGGTGTGTCTAAAATATGTTGCTGGCGTCAAAATAAGACTGTTTCCAGCATGGAAACACTATTTTACATTAGAAGAAGCATTTTGCAGATTTTTCCCGTGTGTTTCTGTCATCTGCAGTACCTGGCACTTTCAGGGCAAACGTTGTGAAAAACAGTCTCATATGGCCAGGAACGGTGAAATTTTACCGTTTGAGCTGAAATGACAGCTTTGCATCAAATATGTTGCTGGCGTCAAAATAAGACTGTTTCCAGCATGGAAACACTATTTTACATTAGAAGAAGCATTTCGCAGAGTTTTCAAGTATGTTTCTGTGATTTGTACTGTGTGGCATTTTCGGGGCACACGCTGTGTCCCAGACACACAGAGAATGGCTGGAAACACTTAAACGGCAAGTTTCTGTCAGTTAGTGCTGAAATGAACGGTGTGTCTAAAATATGTTGCTGGCGTCAAAATAAGACTGTTTCCAGCATGGAAACACTATTTTACATTAGAAGAAGCATTTCGCAGAGTTTTCAAGTATGTTTCTGTGATTTGTACTGTGTGGCATTTTCGGGGCACACGCTGTGTCCCAGAAGCACGGAATGTCTGGAAACACTTAAAACGGCAAGTTTCTGTCAGTTAGTGCTGAAATGAACGGTGTGTCTAAAATATGTTGCTGGCGTCAAAAGAAGACTGTTTCCAGCATGGAAACACTATTTTACATTAAAAGAAGCATTTTGCATAGTTTTCCCGTGTGTTTCTTTCATCTGCAGTACCTGGCACTTTCAGGGCAAACGTTGTGAAAAACACTCTCATATGGCCAGGAACGGTGAAATTTTACCGTTTGAGCTGAAATGACAGCTTTGTATCAAATGTGCTACTGGCGTCAAAATAAGACTTTTTCCAGCATGGAAACACTATTTTACATTAGAAGAAGCATTTCGCAGAGTTTTCAAGTATGTTTCTGTGATTTGTACTGTGTGGCATTTTCTGGGCACACGCTGTGTCCCAGAAGCACGGAATGGCTGGAAACACTTAAAACGGCAAGTTTCTGTCAGTTAGTGCTGAAATGAACGGTGTGTCTAAAATATGTTGCTGGCGTCAAAATAAGACTGTTTCCAGCATGGAAACACTATTTTACATTAGAAGAAGCATTTCGCAGAGTTTTCAAGTATGTTTCTGTGATTTGTACTGTGTGGCATTTTCTGGGCACACGCTGTGTCCCAGACACACAGAGAATGGCTGGAAACACTTAAAACGGCAAGTTTCTGTCAGTTAGTGCTGAAATGAACGGTGTGTCTAAAATATGTTGCTGGCGTCAAAAGAAGACTGTTTCCAGCATGGAAACACTATTTTACATTAAAAGAAGCATTTTGCATAGTTTTCCCGTGTGTTTCTTTCATCTGCAGTACCTGGCACTTTCAGGGCAAACGTTGTGAAAAACAGTCTCATATGGCCAGGAACGGTGAAATTTTACCGTTTGAGCTGAAATGACAGCTTTGCATCAAATATGTTGCTGGCGTCAAAATAAGACTGTTTCCAGCATGGAAACACTATTTTACATTAGAAGAAGCATTTCGCAGAGTTTTCAAGTATGTTTCTGTGATTTGTACTGTGTGGCATTTTCTGGGCACACGCTGTGTCCCAGAAGCACGGAATGGCTGGAAACACTTAAAACGGCAAGTTTCTGTCAGTTAGTGCTGAAATGAACGGTGTGTCTAAAATATGTTGCTGGCGTCAAAATAAGACTGTTTCCAGCATGGAAACACTATTTTACATTAGAAGAAGCATTTCGCAGAGTTTTCAAGTATGTTTCTGTGATTTGTACTGTGTGGCATTTTCTGGGCACACGCTGTGTCCCAGAAGCACGGAATGGCTGGAAACACTTAAAACGGCAAGTTTCTGTCAGTTAGTGCTGAAATGAACGGTGTGTCTAAAATATGTTGCTGGCGTCAAAAGAAGACTGTTTCCAGCATGGAAACACTATTTTACATTAGAAGAAGCATTTCGCAGAGTTTTCAAGTATGTTTCTGTGATTTGTACTGTGTGGCATTTTCGGGGCACACGCTGTGTCCCAGACACACAGAGAATGGCTGGAAACACTTAAAACGGCAAGTTTCTGTCAGTTAGTGCTGAAATGAACGGTGTGTCTAAAATATGTTGCTGGCGTCAAAAGAAGACTGTTTCCAGCATGGAAACACTATTTTACATTAAAAGAAGCATTTTGCTGAGTTTTCCCGTGTGTTTCTTTCATCTGCAGTACCTGGCACTTTCAGGACAAACGTTGTGAAAAACAGTCTCATATGGCCAGGAACGGTGAAATTTTACCGTTTGAGCTGAAATGACAGCTTTGCATCAAATATGTTGCTGGCGTCAAAATAAGACTGTTTCCAGCATGGAAACACTATTTTACATTAGAAGAAGCATTTCGCAGAGTTTTCAAGTATGTTTCTGTGATTTGTACTGTGTGGCATTTTCTGGGCACACGCTGTGTCCCAGAAGCACGGAATGGCTGGAAACACTTAAAACGGCAAGTTTCTGTCAGTTAGTGCTGAAATGAACGGTGTGTCTAAAATATGTTGCTGGCGTCAAAATAAGACTGTTTCCAGCATGGAAACACTATTTTACATTAGAAGAAGCATTTCGCAGAGTTTTCAAGTATGTTTCTGTGATTTGTACTGTGTGGCATTTTCGGGGCACACGCTGTGTCCCAGACACACAGAGAATGGCTGGAAACACTTAAAACGGCAAGTTTCTGTCAGTTAGTGCTGAAATGAACGGTGTGTCTAAAATATGTTGCTGGCGTCAAAATAAGACTGTTTCCAGCATGGAAACACTATTTTACATTAGAAGAAGCATTTCGCAGAGTTTTCAAGTATGTTTCTGTGATTTGTACTGTGTGGCATTTTCGGGGCACACGCTGTGTCCCAGACACAGAGAGAATGGCTGGAAACACTTAAAACGGCAAGTTTCTGTCAGTTAGTGCTGAAATGAACGGTGTGTCTAAAATATGTTGCTGGCGTCAAAAGAAGACTGTTTCCAGCATGGAAACACTATTTTACATTAAAAGAAGCATTTTGCATAGTTTTCCCGTGTGTTTCTTTCATCTGCAGTACCTGGCACTTTCAGGGCAAACGTTGTGAAAAACAGTCTCATATGGCCAGGAACGGTGAAATTTTACCGTTTGAGCTGAAATGACAGCTTTGCATCAAATATGTTGCTGGCGTCAAAATAAGACTGTTTCCAGCATGGAAACACTATTTTACATTAGAAGAAGCATTTCGCAGAGTTTTCAAGTATGTTTCTGTGATTTGTACTGTGTGGCATTTTCTGGGCACACGCTGTGTCCCAGAAGCACGGAATGGCTGGAAACACTTAAAACGGCAAGTTTCTGTCAGTTAGTGCTGAAATGAACGGTGTGTCTAAAATATGTTGCTGGCGTCAAAAGAAGACTGTTTCCAGCATGGAAACACTATTTTACATTAGAAGAAGCATTTCGCAGAGTTTTCAAGTATGTTTCTGTGATTTGTACTGTGTGGCATTTTCGGGGCACACGCTGTGTCCCAGAAGCACGGAATGTCTGGAAACACTTAAAACGGCAAGTTTCTGTCAGTTAGTGCTGAAATGAACGGTGTGTCTAAAATATGTTGCTGGCGTCAAAAGAAGACTGTTTCCAGCATGGAAACACTATTTTACATTAAAAGAAGCATTTTGCATAGTTTTCCCGTGTGTTTCTTTCATCTGCAGTACCTGGCACTTTCAGGGCAAACGTTGTGAAAAACACTCTCATATGGCCAGGAACGGTGAAATTTTACCGTTTGAGCTGAAATGACAGCTTTGTATCAAATGTGCTACTGGCGTCAAAATAAGACTTTTTCCAGCATGGAAACACTATTTTACATTAGAAGAAGCATTTCGCAGAGTTTTCAAGTATGTTTCTGTGATTTGTACTGTGTGGCATTTTCTGGGCACACGCTGTGTCCCAGAAGCACGGAATGGCTGGAAACACTTAAAACGGCAAGTTTCTGTCAGTTAGTGCTGAAATGAACGGTGTGTCTAAAATATGTTGCTGGCGTCAAAATAAGACTGTTTCCAGCATGGAAACACTATTTTACATTAGAAGAAGCATTTCGCAGAGTTTTCAAGTATGTTTCTGTGATTTGTACTGTGTGGCATTTTCGGGGCACACGCTGTGTCCCAGACACACAGAGAATGGCTGGAAACACTTAAAACGGCAAGTTTCTGTCAGTTAGTGCTGAAATGAACGGTGTGTCTAAAATATGTTGCTGGCGTCAAAATAAGACTGTTTCCAGCATGGAAACACTATTTTACATTAGAAGAAGCATTTCGCAGAGTTTTCAAGTATGTTTCTGTGATTTGTACTGTGTGGCATTTTCTGGGCACACGCTGTGTCCCAGAAGCACGGAATGGCTGGAAACACTTAAAACGGCAAGTTTCTGTCAGTTAGTGCTGAAATGAACGGTGTGTCTAAAATATGTTGCTGGCGTCAAAATAAGACTGTTTCCAGCATGGAAACACTATTTTACATTAGAAGAAGCATTTCGCAGAGTTTTCAAGTATGTTTCTGTGATTTGTACTGTGTGGCATTTTCGGGGCACACGCTGTGTCCCAGACACACAGAGAATGGCTGGAAACACTTAAAACGGCAAGTTTCTGTCAGTTAGTGCTGAAATGAACGGTGTGTCTAAAATATGTTGCTGGCGTCAAAATAAGACTGTTTCCAGCATGGAAACACTATTTTACATTAGAAGAAGCATTTCGCAGAGTTTTCAAGTATGTTTCTGTGATTTGTACTGTGTGGCATTTTCGGGGCACACGCTGTGTCCCAGACACACAGAGAATGGCTGGAAACACTTAAAACGGCAAGTTTCTGTCAGTTAGTGCTGAAATGAACGGTGTGTCTAAAATATGTTGCTGGCGTCAAAAGAAGACTGTTTCCAGCATGGAAACACTATTTTACATTAAAAGAAGCATTTTGCATAGTTTTCCCGTGTGTTTCTTTCATCTGCAGTACCTGGCACTTTCAGGGCAAACGTTGTGAAAAACAGTCTCATATGGCCAGGAACGGTGAAATTTTACCGTTTGAGCTGAAATGACAGCTTTGCATCAAATATGTTGCTGGCGTCAAAATAAGACTGTTTCCAGCATGGAAACACTATTTTACATTAGAAGAAGCATTTCGCAGAGTTTTCAAGTATGTTTCTGTGATTTGTACTGTGTGGCATTTTCTGGGCACACGCTGTGTCCCAGAAGCACGGAATGGCTGGAAACACTTAAAACGGCAAGTTTCTGTCAGTTAGTGCTGAAATGAACGGTGTGTCTAAAATATGTTGCTGGCGTCAAAAGAAGACTGTTTCCAGCATGGAAACACTATTTTACATTAGAAGAAGCATTTCGCAGAGTTTTCAAGTATGTTTCTGTGATTTGTACTGTGTGGCATTTTCGGGGCACACGCTGTGTCCCAGACACACAGAGAATGGCTGGAAACACTTAAAACGGCAAGTTTCTGTCAGTTAGTGCTGAAATGAACGGTGTGTCTAAAATATGTTGCTGGCGTCAAAATAAGACTGTTTCCAGCATGGAAACACTATTTTACATTAGAAGAAGCATTTCGCAGAGTTTTCAAGTATGTTTCTGTGATTTGTACTGTGTGGCATTTTCGGGGCACACGCTGTGTCCCAGACACACAGAGAATGGCTGGAAACACTTAAAACGGCAAGTTTCTGTCAGTTAGTGCTGAAATGAACGGTGTGTCTAAAATATGTTGCTGGCGTCAAAAGAAGACTGTTTCCAGCATGGAAACACTATTTTACATTAAAAGAAGCATTTTGCATAGTTTTCCCGTGTGTTTCTTTCATCTGCAGTACCTGGCACTTTCAGGGCAAACGTTGTGAAAAACAGTCTCATATGGCCAGGAACGGTGAAATTTTACCGTTTGAGCTGAAATGACAGCTTTGCATCAAATATGTTGCTGGCGTCAAAATAAGACTGTTTCCAGCATGGAAACACTATTTTACATTAGAAGAAGCATTTCGCAGAGTTTTCAAGTATGTTTCTGTGATTTGTACTGTGTGGCATTTTCTGGGCACACGCTGTGTCCCAGAAGCACGGAATGGCTGGAAACACTTAAAACGGCAAGTTTCTGTCAGTTAGTGCTGAAATGAACGGTGTGTCTAAAATATGTTGCTGGCGTCAAAAGAAGACTGTTTCCAGCATGGAAACACTATTTTACATTAGAAGAAGCATTTCGCAGAGTTTTCAAGTATGTTTCTGTGATTTGTACTGTGTGGCATTTTCGGGGCACACGCTGTGTCCCAGACACACAGAGAATGGCTGGAAAGGCTTAAAACGGCAAGTTTCTGTCAGTTAGTGCTGAAATGAACGGTGTGTCTAAAATATGTTGCTGGCGTCAAAAGAAGACTGTTTCCAGCATGGAAACACTATTTTACATTAAAAGAAGCATTTTGCATAGTTTTCCCGTGTGTTTCTTTCATCTGCAGTACCTGGCACTTTCAGGACAAACGTTGTGAAAAACAGTCTCATATGGCCAGGAACGGTGAAATTTTACCGTTTGAGCTGAAATGACAGCTTTGCATCAAATATGTTGCTGGCGTCAAAATAAGACTGTTTCCAGCATGGAAACACTATTTTACATTAGAAGAAGCATTTCGCAGAGTTTTCAAGTATGTTTCTGTGATTTGTACTGTGTGGCATTTTCGGGGCACACGCTGTGTCCCAGAAGCACGGAATGGCTGGAAACACTTAAAACGGCAAGTTTCTGTCAGTTAGTGCTGAAATGAACGGTGTGTCTAAAATATGTTGCTGGCGTCAAAAGAAGACTGTTTCCAGCATGGAAACACTATTTTACATTAGAAGAAGCATTTCGCAGAGTTTTCAAGTATGTTTCTGTGATTTGTACTGTGTGGCATTTTCTGGGCACACGCTGTGTCCCAGAAGCACGGAATGGCTGGAAACACTTAAAACGGCAAGTTTCTGTCAGTTAGTGCTGAAATGAACGGTGTGTCTAAAATATGTTGCTGGCGTCAAAAGAAGACTGTTTCCAGCATGGAAACACTATTTTACATTAAAAGAAGCATTTTGCATAGTTTTCCCGTGTGTTTCTTTCATCTGCAGTACCTGGCACTTTCAGGACAAACGTTGTGAAAAACAGTCTCATATGGCCAGGAACGGTGAAATTTTACCGTTTGAGCTGAAATGACAGCTTTGCATCAAATATGTTGCTGGCGTCAAAATAAGACTGTTTCCAGCATGGAAACACTATTTTACATTAGAAGAAGCATTTCGCAGAGTTTTCAAGTATGTTTCTGTGATTTGTACTGTGTGGCATTTTCGGGGCACACGCTGTGTCCCAGAAGCACGGAATGGCTGGAAACACTTAAAACGGCAAGTTTCTGTCAGTTAGTGCTGAAATGAACGGTGTGTCTAAAATATGTTGCTGGCGTCAAAAGAAGACTGTTTCCAGCATGGAAACACTATTTTACATTAGAAGAAGCATTTCGCAGAGTTTTCAAGTATGTTTCTGTGATTTGTACTGTGTGGCATTTTCGGGGCACACGCTGTGTCCCAGACACACAGAGAATGGCTGGAAAGGCTTAAAACGGCAAGTTTCTGTCAGTTAGTGCTGAAATGAACGGTGTGTCTAAAATATGTTGCTGGCGTCAAAATAAGACTGTTTCCAGCATGGAAACACTATTTTACATTAGAAGAAGCATTTCGCAGAGTTTTCAAGTATGTTTCTGTGATTTGTACTGTGTGGCATTTTCTGGGCACACGCTGTGTCCCAGAAGCACGGAATGGCTGGAAACACTTAAAACGGCAAGTTTCTGTCAGTTAGTGCTGAAATGAACGGTGTGTCTAAAATATGTTGCTGGCGTCAAAAGAAGACTGTTTCCAGCATGGAAACACTATTTTACATTAGAAGAAGCATTTCGCAGAGTTTTCAAGTATGTTTCTGTGATTTGTACTGTGTGGCATTTTCGGGGCACACGCTGTGTCCCAGACACACAGAGAATGGCTGGAAAGACTTAAAACGGCAAGTTTCTGTCAGTTAGTGCTGAAATGAACGGTGTGTCTAAAATATGTTGCTGGCGTCAAAAGAAGACTGTTTCCAGCATGGAAACACTATTTTACATTAAAAGAAGCATTTTGCATAGTTTTCCCGTGTGTTTCTTTCATCTGCAGTACCTGGCACTTTCAGGACAAACGTTGTGAAAAACAGTCTCATATGGCCAGGAACGGTGAAATTTTACCGTTTGAGCTGAAATGACAGCTTTGCATCAAATATGTTGCTGGCGTCAAAATAAGACTGTTTCCAGCATGGAAACACTATTTTACATTAGAAGAAGCATTTCGCAGAGTTTTCAAGTATGTTTCTGTGATTTGTACTGTGTGGCATTTTCTGGGCACACGCTGTGTCCCAGAAGCACGGAATGGCTGGAAACACTTAAAACGGCAAGTTTCTGTCAGTTAGTGCTGAAATGAACGGTGTGTCTAAAATATGTTGCTGGCGTCAAAATAAGACTGTTTCCAGCATGGAAACACTATTTTACATTAGAAGAAGCATTTCGCAGAGTTTTCAAGTATGTTTCTGTGATTTGTACTGTGTGGCATTTTCGGGGCACACGCTGTGTCCCAGACACACAGAGAATGGCTGGAAAGGCTTAAAACGGCAAGTTTCTGTCAGTTAGTGCTGAAATGAACGGTGTGTCTAAAATATGTTGCTGGCGTCAAAATAAGACTGTTTCCAGCATGGAAACCACTATTTTACATTAGAAGAAGCATTTCGCAGAGTTTTCAAGTATGTTTCTGTGATTTGTACTGTGTGGCATTTTCGGGGCACACGCTGTGTCCCAGACACAGAGAGAATGGCTGGAAACACTTAAAACGGCAAGTTTCTGTCAGTTAGTGCTGAAATGAACGGTGTGTCTAAAATATGTTGCTGGCGTCAAAAGAAGACTGTTTCCAGCATGGAAACACTATTTTACATTAAAAGAAGCATTTTGCATAGTTTTCCCGTGTGTTTCTTTCATCTGCAGTACCTGGCACTTTCAGGGCAAACGTTGTGAAAAACAGTCTCATATGGCCAGGAACGGTGAAATTTTTACCGTTTGAGCTGAAATGACAGCTTTGCATCAAATATGTTGCTGGCGTCAAAATAAGACTGTTTCCAGCATGGAAACACTATTTTACATTAGAAGAAGCATTTCGCAGAGTTTTCAAGTATGTTTCTGTGATTTGTACTGTGTGGCATTTTCTGGGCACACGCTGTGTCCCAGAAGCACGGAATGGCTGGAAACACTTAAAACGGCAAGTTTCTGTCAGTTAGTGCTGAAATGAACGGTGTGTCTAAAATATGTTGCTGGCGTCAAAAGAAGACTGTTTCCAGCATGGAAACACTATTTTACATTAGAAGAAGCATTTCGCAGAGTTTTCAAGTATGTTTCTGTGATTTGTACTGTGTGGCATTTTCGGGGCACACGCTGTGTCCCAGACACACAGAGAATGGCTGGAAAGGCTTAAAACGGCAAGTTTCTGTCAGTTAGTGCTGAAATGAACGGTGTGTCTAAAATATGTTGCTGGCGTCAAAATAAGACTGTTTCCAGCATGGAAACACTATTTTACATTAGAAGAAGCATTTCGCAGAGTTTTCAAGTATGTTTCTGTGATTTGTACTGTGTGGCATTTTCTGGGCACACGCTGTGTCCCAGAAGCACGGAATGGCTGGAAACACTTAAAACGGCAAGTTTCTGTCAGTTAGTGCTGAAATGAACGGTGTGTCTAAAATATGTTGCTGGCGTCAAAATAAGACTGTTTCCAGCATGGAAACACTATTTTACATTAGAAGAAGCATTTCGCAGAGTTTTCAAGTATGTTTCTGTGATTTGTACTGTGTGGCATTTTCGGGGCACACGCTGTGTCCCAGACACAGAGAGAATGGCTGGAAACACTTAAAACGGCAAGTTTCTGTCAGTTAGTGCTGAAATGAACGGTGTGTCTAAAATATGTTGCTGGCGTCAAAAGAAGACTGTTTCCAGCATGGAAACACTATTTTACATTAAAAGAAGCATTTTGCATAGTTTTCCCGTGTGTTTCTTTCATCTGCAGTACCTGGCACTTTCAGGGCAAACGTTGTGAAAAACAGTCTCATATGGCCAGGAACGGTGAAATTTTTACCGTTTGAGCTGAAATGACAGCTTTGCATCAAATATGTTGCTGGCGTCAAAATAAGACTGTTTCCAGCATGGAAACACTATTTTACATTAGAAGAAGCATTTCGCAGAGTTTTCAAGTATGTTTCTGTGATTTGTACTGTGTGGCATTTTCTGGGCACACGCTGTGTCCCCAGAAGCACGGAATGGCTGGAAACACTTAAAACGGCAAGTTTCTGTCAGTTAGTGCTGAAATGAACGGTGTGTCTAAAATATGTTGCTGGCGTCAAAAGAAGACTGTTTCCAGCATGGAAACACTATTTTACATTAGAAGAAGCATTTCGCAGAGTTTTCAAGTATGTTTCTGTGATTTGTACTGTGTGGCATTTTCTGGGCACACGCTGTGTCCCAGAAGCACGGAATGGCTGGAAACACTTAAAACGGCAAGTTTCTGTCAGTTAGTGCTGAAATGAACGGTGTGTCTAAAATATGTTGCTGGCGTCAAAATAAGACTGTTTCCAGCATGGAAACACTATTTTACATTAGAAGAAGCATTTCGCAGAGTTTTCAAGTATGTTTCTGTGATTTGTACTGTGTGGCATTTTCTGGGCACACGCTGTGTCCCAGAAGCACGGAATGGCTGGAAACACTTAAAACGGCAAGTTTCTGTCAGTTAGTGCTGAAATGAACGGTGTGTCTAAAATATGTTGCTGGCGTCAAAAGAAGACTGTTTCCAGCATGGAAACACTATTTTACATTAGAAGAAGCATTTCGCAGAGTTTTCAAGTATGTTTCTGTGATTTGTACTGTGTGGCATTTTCTGGGCACACGCTGTGTCCCAGAAGCACGGAATGGCTGGAAACACTTAAAACGGCAAGTTTCTGTCAGTTAGTGCTGAAATGAACGGTGTGTGTCTAAAATATGTTGCTGGCGTCAAAAGAAGACTGTTTCCAGCATGGAAACACTATTTTACATTAGAAGAAGCATTCGCAGAGTTTTCAAGTATGTTTCTGTGATTTGTACTGTGTGGCATTTTCGGGGCACACGCTGTGTCCCCAGACACACAGAGAATGGCTGGAAACACTTAAAACGGCAAGTTTCTGTCAGTTAGTGCTGAAATGAACGGTGTGTCTAAAATATGTTGCTGGCGTCAAAATAAGACTGTTTCCAGCATGGAAACACTATTTTACATTAGAAGAAGCATTTCGCAGAGTTTTCAAGTATGTTTCTGTGATTTGTACTGTGTGGCATTTTCGGGGCACACGCTGTGTCCCAGACACACAGAGAATGGCTGGAAACACTTAAAACGGCAAGTTTCTGTCAGTTAGTGCTGAAATGAACGGTGTGTCTAAAATATGTTGCTGGCGTCAAAAGAAGACTGTTTCCAGCATGGAAACACTATTTTACATTAAAAGAAGCATTTTGCATAGTTTTCCCGTGTGTTTCTTTCATCTGCAGTACCTGGCACTTTCAGGGCAAACGTTGTGAAAAACAGTCTCATATGGCCAGGAACGGTGAAATTTTACCGTTTGAGCTGAAATGACAGCTTTGCATCAAATATGTTGCTGGCGTCAAAATAAGACTGTTTCCAGCATGGAAACACTATTTTACATTAGAAGAAGCATTTCGCAGAGTTTTCAAGTATGTTTCTGTGATTTGTACTGTGTGGCATTTTCGGGGCACACGCTGTGTCCCAGACACACAGAGAATGGCTGGAAAGGCTTAAAACGGCAAGTTTCTGTCAGTTAGTGCTGAAATGAACGGTGTGTCTAAAATATGTTGCTGGCGTCAAAATAAGACTGTTTCCAGCATGGAAACACTATTTTACATTAGAAGAAGCATTTCGCAGAGTTTTCAAGTATGTTTCTGTGATTTGTACTGTGTGGCATTTTCTGGGCACACGCTGTGTCCCAGAAGCACGGAATGGCTGGAAACACTTAAAACGGCAAGTTTCTGTCAGTTAGTGCTGAAATGAACGGTGTGTCTAAAATATGTTGCTGGCGTCAAAAGAAGACTGTTTCCAGCATGGAAACACTATTTTACATTAGAAGAAGCATTTCGCAGAGTTTTCAAGTATGTTTCTGTGATTTGTACTGTGTGGCATTTTCGGGGCACACGCTGTGTCCCAGACACACAGAGAATGGCTGGAAAGACTTAAAACGGCAAGTTTCTGTCAGTTAGTGCTGAAATGAAACGGTGTGTCTAAAATATGTTGCTGGCGTCAAAAGAAGACTGTTTCCAGCATGGAAACACTATTTTACATTAAAAGAAGCATTTTGCATAGTTTTCCCGTGTGTTTCTTTCAATCTGCAGTACCTGGCACTTTCAGGACAAACGTTGTGAAAAACAGTCTCATATGGCCAGGAACGGTGAAATTTTACCGTTTGAGCTGAAATGACAGCTTTGCATCAAATATGTTGCTGGCGTCAAAATAAGACTGTTTCCAGCATGGAAACACTATTTTACATTAGAAGAAGCATTTCGCAGAGTTTTCAAGTATGTTTCTGTGATTTGTACTGTGTGGCATTTTCTGGGCACACGCTGTGTCCCAGAAGCACGGAATGGCTGGAAACACTTAAAACGGCAAGTTTCTGTCAGTTAGTGCTGAAATGAACGGTGTGTCTAAAATATGTTGCTGGCGTCAAAATAAGACTGTTTCCAGCATGGAAACACTATTTTTACATTAGAAGAAGCATTTCGCAGAGTTTTCAAGTATGTTTCTGTGATTTGTACTGTGTGGCATTTTCGGGGCACACGCTGTGTCCCAGACACACAGAGAATGGCTGGAAAGGCTTAAAACGGCAAGTTTCTGTCAGTTAGTGCTGAAATGAACGGTGTGTCTAAAATATGTTGCTGGCGTCAAAAATAAGACTGTTTCCAGCATGGAAACACTATTTTACATTAGAAGAAGCATTTCGCAGAGTTTTCAAGTATGTTTCTGTGATTTGTACTGTGTGGCATTTTCGGGGCACACGCTGTGTCCCAGACACAGAGAGAATGGCTGGAAACACTTAAAACGGCAAGTTTCTGTCAGTTAGTGCTGAAATGAACGGTGGTGTCTAAAATATGTTGCTGGCGTCAAAAGAAGACTGTTTCAGCATGGAAACACTATTTTACATTAAAAGAAGCATTTTGCATAGTTTTCCCGTGTGTTTCTTTCATCTGCAGTACCTGGCACTTTCAGGGCAAACGTTGTGAAAAACAGTCTCATATGGCCAGGAACGGTGAAATTTTACCGTTTGAGCTGAAATGACAGCTTTGCATCAAATATGTTGCTGGCGTCAAAATAAGACTGTTTCCAGCATGGAAACACTATTTTACATTAGAAGAAGCATTTCGCAGAGTTTTCAAGTATGTTTCTGTGATTTGTACTGTGTGGCATTTTCTGGGCACACGCTGTGTCCCAGAAGCACGGAATGGCTGGAAACACTTAAAACGGCAAGTTTCTGTCAGTTAGTGCTGAAATGAACGGTGTGTCTAAAATATGTTGCTGGCGTCAAAAGAAGACTGTTTCCAGCATGGAAACACTATTTTACATTAGAAGAAGCATTTCGCAGAGTTTTCAAGTATGTTTCTGTGATTTTGTACTGTGTGGCATTTTCGGGGCACACGCTGTGTCCCAGACACACAGAGAATGGCTGGGAAAGGCTTAAAACGGCAAGTTTCTGTCAGTTAGTGCTGAAATGAACGGTGTGTCTAAAATATGTTGCTGGCGTCAAAATAAGACTGTTTCCAGCATGGAAACACTATTTTACATTAGAAGAAGCATTTCGCAGAGTTTTCAAGTATGTTTCTGTGATTTGTACTGTGTGGCATTTTCTGGGCACACGCTGTGTCCCAGAAGCACGGAATGGCTGGAAACACTTAAAACGGCAAGTTTCTGTCAGTTAGTGCTGAAATGAACGGTGTGTCTAAAAATATGTTGCTGGCGTCAAAATAAGACTGTTTCCCAGCATGGAAACACTATTTTACATTAGAAGAAGCATTTCGCAGAGTTTTCAAGTATGTTTCTGTGATTTGTACTGTGTGGCATTTTCGGGGCACACGCTGTGTCCCAGACACAGAGAGAATGGCTGGAAACACTTAAAACGGCAAGTTTCTGTCAGTTAGTGCTGAAATGAACGGGTGTGTCTAAAATATGTTGCTGGCGTCAAAAGAAGACTGTTTCCAGCATGGAAACACTATTTTACATTAAAAGAAGCATTTTGCATAGTTTTTCCCCGTGTGTTTCTTTCATCTGCAGTACCTGGCACTTTCAGGGCAAACGTTGTGAAAAACAGTCTCATATGGCCAGGAACGGTGAAATTTTACCGTTTGAGCTGAAATGACAGCTTTGCATCAAATATGTTGCTGGCGTCAAAATAAGACTGTTTCCAGCATGGAAACACTATTTTACATTAGAAGAAGCATTTCGCAGAGTTTTCAAGTATGTTTCTGTGATTTGTACTGTGTGGCATTTTCTGGGCACACGCTGTGTCCCAGAAGCACGGAATGGCTGGAAACACTTAAAACGGCAAGTTTCTGTCAGTTAGTGCTGAAATGAACGGTTGTGTCTAAAATATGTTGCTGGCGTCAAAAGAAGACTGTTTCCAGCATGGAAACACTATTTTACATTAGAAGAAGCATTTCGCAGAGTTTTCAAGTATGTTTCTGTGATTTGTACTGTGTGGCATTTTCTGGGCACACGCTGTGTCCCAGAAGCACGGAATGGCTGGAAACACTTAAAACGGCAAGTTTCTGTCAGTTAGTGCTGAAATGAACGGGTTGTGTCTAAAATATGTTGCTGGCGTCAAAAGAAGACTGTTTCCCAGCATGGAAACACTATTTTACATTAGAAGAAGCATTTCGCAGAGTTTTCAAGTATGTTTCTGTGATTTGTACTGTGTGGCATTTTCTGGGCACACGCTGTGTCCCAGAAGCACGGAATGGCTGGAAACACTTAAAACGGCAAGTTTCTGTCAGTTAGTGCTGAAATGAACGGTGTGTCTAAAAATATGTTGCTGGCGTCAAAAGAAGACTGTTTCCAGCATGGAAACACTATTTTACATTAGAAGAAGCATTTCGCAGAGTTTTCAAGTATGTTTCTGTGATTTGTACTGTGTGGCATTTTCGGGGCACACGCTGTGTCCCAAAAGCACGGAATGGCTGGAAACACTTAAAACGGCAAGTTTCTGTCAGTTAGTGCTGAAATGAACGGTGGTGTCTAAAATATGTTGCTGGCGTCAAAATAAGACTGTTTCCAGCATGGAAACACTATATTTTACATTAGAAGAAGCATTTCGCAGAGTTTTCAAGTATGTTTCTGTGATTTGTACTGTGTGGCATTTTCGGGGCACACGCTGTGTCCCAGACACAGAGAGAATGGCTGGAAACACTTTAAAACGGCAAGTTTCTGTCAGTTAGTGCTGAAATGAACGGTGGTGTCTAAAATATGTTGCTGGCGTCAAAAGAAGACTGTTTCCAGCATGGAAACACTATTTTACATTAAAAGAAGCATTTTGCATAGTTTTCCCGTGTGTTTCTTTCATCTGCAGTACCTGGCACTTTCAGGGCAAACGTTGTGAAAAAACAGTCTCATATGGCCAGGAACGGTGTGAAATTTTACCGTTTGAGCTGAAATGACAGCTTTGCATCAAATATGTTGCTGGCGTCAAAATAAGACTGTTTCCAGCATGGAAACACTATTTTTACATTAGAAGAAGCATTTCGCAGAGTTTTCAAGTATGTTTCTGTGATTTGTACTGTGTGGCATTTTCTGGGCACACGCTGTGTCCCAGAAGCACGGAATGGCTGGAAACACTTAAAACGGCAAGTTTCTGTCAGTTAGTGCTGAAATGAACGGTGTGTGTCTAAAATATGTTGCTGGCGTCAAAAGAAGACTGTTTCCAGCATGGAAACACTATTTTACATTAGAAGAAGCATTTCGCAGAGTTTTCAAGTATGTTTCTGTGATTTGTACTGTGTGGCATTTTCTGGGCCACACGCTGTGTCCCAGAAGCACGGAATGGCTGGAAACACTTTAAAACGGCAAGGTTTCTGTCAGTTAGTGCTGAAATGAACGGTGTGTCTAAAATATGTTGCTGGCGTCAAAAGAAGACTGTTTCCAGCATGGAAACACTATTTTACATTAGAAGAAGCATTTCGCAGAGTTTTCAAGTATGTTTCTGTGATTTGTACTGTGTGGCATTTTCGGGGCACACGCTGTGTCCCAGACACACAGAGAATGGCTGGAAAGGCTTAAAACGGCAAGTTTCTGTCAGTTAGTGCTGAAATGAACGGTGTGTCTAAAATATGTTGCTGGCGTCAAAAGAAGACTGTTTTCCAGCATGGAAACACTATTTTACATTAAAAGAAGCATTTTTGCTGAGTTTTCCCGTGTGTTTCTTTCATCTGCAGTACCTGGCACTTTCAGGACAAACGTTGTGAAAAACAGTCTCATATGGCCAGGAACGGTGAAATTTTACCGTTTGAGCTGAAATGACAGCTTTGCATCAAATATGTTGCTGGCGTCAAAATAAGACTGTTTCCAGCATGGAAACACTATTTTACATTAGAAGAAGCATTTCGCAGAGTTTTCAAGTATGTTTCTGTGATTTGTACTGTGTGGCATTTTCTGGGCACACGCTGTGTCCCAGAAGCACGGAATGGCTGGAAACACTTAAAACGGCAAGTTTCTGTCAGTTAGTGCTGAAATGAACGGTGTGTCTAAAATATGTTGCTGGCGTCAAAAGAAGACTGTTTCCAGCATGGAAACACTATTTTACATTAGAAGAAGCATTTCGCAGAGTTTTCAAGTATGTTTCTGTGATTTGTACTGTGTGGCATTTTCGGGGCACACGCTGGTAAAAACAACAAAACAACAAAAACAAAAGAACTAGCTGGAACGCTAAATTTCAGCGGTATAATTTCAAACGGTAAAATTTGACTGTTCCTGGCCATATGAGACTGTTTTCCACAACGTTTGCCCTGAAAGTGCCAGGTACTGCAGATGAAAGAAACACACGGGAAAACTCTGCAAAATGCTTCTTCTAATGGAAAATAGTGTTTCCATGCTGGAAAAAGTCTTATTTTGACGCCAGCAACATATTTTAGACACACCGTTCATTTCAGCTCAAAAGGTAAAATTTGACCGTTCCTGGCCATTTGAGACTGTTTTTCACAACGTTTGCCCTGAAAGTGCCAGGTACTGCAGATGAAAGAAACACACGGGAAAACTCTGCAAAATGCTTCTTCTAATGGAAAATAGTGTTTCCATGCTGGAAAAAGTCTTATTTTGACGCCAGCAACATATTTTAGACACACCGTTCATTTCAGCACTAACTGACTGAAACTTGCCGTTTTAAGCCTTTCCAGCCATTCTCTGTGTGTCTGGGACACAGCGTGTGCCCCCGAAAATGCCACACAGTACAAATCACAGAAACATACTTGAAAAGTCTGCAAAATGCTTCTCTAATGGAAAATAGTGTTTCCATGCTGGAAAAAGTCTTATTTTGACGCCAGCAACATATTTTGGGACACACCGTTCATTTCAGCTCAAAAGGTAAAATTTGACCGTTTCCTGGCCATTTGAGACTGTTTTTCACAACGTTTGCCCTGAAAGTGCCAGGTACTGCAGATGAAAGAAACACACGGGAAAACTCAGCAAAATGCTTCTTCTAATGGAAAATAGTGTTTCCATGCTGGAAAAAGTCTTATTTTGACGCCAGCAACATATTTGATACAAAGCTGTCATTTCAGCTCAAACGGTAAAATTTGACCGTTCCTGGCCATATGAGACTGTTTTTCACAACGTTTGCCCTGAAAGTGCCAGGTACTGCAGATGAAAGAAACACACAGGGAAAACTCAGCAAATGCTTCTTCTAATGGAAAAATAGTGTTTCCATGCTGGAAAAAGTCTTATTTTGACGCCAGCAACATATTTTGGACACACCGTTCATTTCAGCTCAAAAGGTAAAATTTGACCGTTCCTGGCCATTTGAGACTGTTTTTCACAACGTTTGCCCTGAAAGTGCCAGGTACTGCAGATGAAAGAAACACATGGGAAAACTCTGCAAAATGCTTCTTCTAATGGAAAATAGTGTTTCCATGCTGGAAAAAGTCTTATTTTGACGCCAGCAACATATTTTAGACACACCGTTCATTTCAGCACTAACTGACTGAAACTTGCCGTTTTAAGCCTTTCCAGCCATTCTCTGTGTGTCTGGGACACAGCGTGTGCCCCGAAAATGCCACACAGTACAAATCACAGAAACATACTTGAAAACTCTGCAAAATGCTTCTTCTAATGGAAAATAGTGTTTCCATGCTGGAAAAAGTCTTATTTTGACGCCAGCAACATATTTTAGACACACCGTTCATTTCAGCACTAACTGACTGAAACTTACCGTTTTTAAAGCGTTTCCAGCCATTCTCTGTGTGTCTGGGACACAGCGTGTGCCCCGAAAATGCCACACAGTACAAATCACAGAAACATACTTGAAAACTCTGCAAAATGCTTCTTCTAATGTAAAATAGTGTTTTCCATGCTGGAAAAAGTCTTATTTTGACGCCAGCAACATATTTTGGACACACCGTTCATTTCAGCTCAAACGGTAAAATTTGACCGTTCCTGGCCATTTGAGACTGTTTTTCACAACGTTTGCCCTGAAAGTGCCAGGTACTGCAGATGAAAGAAACACACGGGAAAACTCAGCAAAATGCTTCTTCTAATGGAAAATAGTGTTTCCATGCTGGAAAAAAGTCTTATTTTGACGCCAGCAACATATTTGATACAAAGCTGTCATTTCAGCTCAAACGGTAAAATTTGACCGTTCCTGGCCATATGAGACTGTTTTTCACAACGTTTGCCCTGAAAGTGCCAGGTACTGCAGATGAAAGAAACACACGGGAAAACTCAGCAAAATGCTTCTTCTAATGGAAAATAGTGTTTCCATGCTGGAAAAAGTCTTATTTTGACGCCAGCAACATATTTTGGACACACGTTCATTTCAGCTCAAAAGGTAAAATTTGACCGTTCCTGGCCATTTGAGACTGTTTTTCACAACGTTTTGCCCTGAAAGTGCCAGGTACTGCAGATGAAAGAAACACACGGGAAAACTCTGCAAAATGCTTCTTCTAATGGAAAATAGTGTTTCCATGCTGGAAAAAGTCTTATTTTGACGCCAGCAACATATTTTAGACACACCGTTCATTTCAGCACTAACTGACTGAAACTTGCCGTTTTAAGCCTTTCCAGCCATTCTCTGTGTGTCTGGGGACACAGCGTGTGCCCCGAAAATGCCACACAGTACAAATCACAGAAACATACTTGAAAAGTCTGCAAAATGCTTCTTCTAATGGAAAATAGTGTTTCCATGCTGGAAAAAGTCTTATTTTGACGCCAGCAACATATTTTTGGACACATCCGTTCATTTCAGCTCAAAAGGTAAAATTTGACCGTTCCTGGCCATTGAGACTGTTTTTCCACAACGTTTGCCCTGAAAGTGCCAGGTACTGCAGATGAAAGAAACACACGGGAAAACTCAGCAAAATGCTTCTTCTAATGGAAAATAGTGTTTCCATGCTGGAAAAAGTCTTATTTTGACGCCAGCAACATATTTGATACAAAGCTGTCATTTCAGCTCAAACGGTAAAAATTTTGACCGTTCCTGGCCATATGAGACTGTTTTTCACAACGTTTGCCCTGAAAGTGCCAGGTACTGCAGATGAAAGAAACACACGGGGAAAACTCAGCAAAATGCTTCTTCTAATGGAAAATAGTGTTTCCATGCTGGAAAAAGTCTTATTTTGACGCCAGCAACATATTTTGGACACACCGTTCATTTCAGCTCAAAAGGTAAAATTTGACCGTTCCTGGCCATTTGAGACTGTTTTTCACAACGTTTGCCCTGAAAGTGCCAGGTACTGCAGATGAAAGAAACACATGGGAAAACTCTGCAAAATGCTTCTTCTAATGGAAAATAGTGTTTCCCATGCTGGAAAAAGTCTTATTTTGACGCCAGCAACATATTTTAGACACACCCCGTTCATTTCAGCACTAACTGACTGAAACTTGCCGTTTTAAGCCTTTCCAGCCATTCTCTGTGTGTCTGGGACACAGCGTGTGCCCCGAAAAATGCCACACAGTACAAATCACAGAAACATACTTGAAAACTCTGCAAAATGCTTCTTCTAATGGAAAATAGTGTTTCCATGCTGGAAAAAGTCTTATTTTGACGCCAGCAACATATTTTTAGACACACCGTTCATTTCAGCACTAACTGACTGAAACTTACCGTTTTAAAGCGTTTCCAGCCATTCTCTGTGTGTCTGGGACACAGCGTGTGCCCCGAAAATGCCACACAGTTACAAATCACAGAAACATACTTGAAAACTCTGCAAAATGCTTCTTCTAATGTAAAAATAGTGTTTCCATGCTGGAAAAAGTCTTATTTTGACGCCAGCAACATATTTTGGACACACCGTTCATTTCAGCTCAAACGGTAAAATTTGACCGTTCCTGGCCATTTGAGACTGTTTTTCACAACGTTTGCCCTGAAAGTGCCAGGTACTGCAGATGAAAGAAACACACGGGAAAACTCAGCAAAATGCTTCTTCTAATGGAAAATAGTGTTTCCATGCTGGAAAAAGTCTTATTTTGACGCCAGCAACATATTTGATACAAAGCTGTCATTTCAGCTCAAACGGTAAAATTTGACCGTTCCTGGCCATATGAGACTGTTTTTCACAACGTTTGCCCTGAAAGTGCCAGGTACTGCAGATGAAAGAAACACACGGGAAAACTCAGCAAAATGCTTCTTCTAATGGAAATTAGTGTTTCCATGCTGGAAAAAGTCTTATTTTGACGCCAGCAACATATTTTGGACACACCGTTCATTTCAGCTCAAAAGGTAAAAATTGACCGTTCCTGGCCATTTGAGACTGTTTTTCACAACGTTTGCCCTGAAAGTGCCAAGGTACTGCAGATGAAAGAAACATGGGAAAACTCTGCAAAATGCTTCTTCTAATGGAAAATAGTGTTTCCATGCTGGAAAAAGTCTTATTTTGACGCCAGCAACATATTTTAGACACACCGTTCATTTCAGCCACTAACTGACTGAAACTTGCCGTTTTTAAGCCTTTCCAGCCATTCTCTGTGTGTCTGGGACACAGCGTGTGCCCCCGAAAATGCCACACAGTACAAATACACAGAAACATACTTGAAAACTCAGACAAAAATGCTTTCTTCTAATGGAAAATAGTGTTTCCATGCTGGAAAAAGTCTTATTTTGACGCCAGCAACATATTTTAGACACACCGTTCATTTCAGCACTAACTGACTGAAACTTGCCGTTTTTAAGCCTTTCCAGCCCATTCCTCTGTGTGTCTGGGACACAGCGTGTGCCCCGAAAATGCCACACAGTACAAATCACAGAAACATACTTGAAATGTCTGCAAAATGCTTCTTCTAATGGAAAATAGTGTTTCCATGCTGGAAAAAGTCTTATTTTGACGCCAGCAACATATTTTAGACACACCGTTCTCATTTCAGCACTAACTGACTGAAACTTGCCGTTTAAGCCTTTCCAGCCATTCTCTGTGTGTCTGGGACACAGCGTGTGCCCCGAAAATGCCACACAGTAACAAATCACAGAAAACATACTGAATAAGCTCAGCAAAATGCTTCTTCTAATGGAAAATAGTGTTTCCATGCTGGAAAAAGTCTTATTTTGACGCCAGCAACATATTTGATACAAAGCTGTCATTTCAGCTCAAACGGTAAAAATTTGACCGTTCCTGGCCATATGAGACTGTTTTTCACAAACGTTTGCCCTGAAAGTGCCAGGTACTGCAGATGAAAGAAACACACGGGAAAACTCAGCAAAATGCTTCTTCTAATGGGAATTTTCACA
>NW_024469818.1:0-54542 GCF_017976425.1 Toxotes jaculatrix
TGACGCCAGCAACATATTTGATGAAAAGCTGTCATTTCAGCTCAAACGGTAAAATTTCACCGTTCCTGGCCATATGAGAGTGTTTTTCACAACGTTTTCCCTGAAAATGCCACACAGTACAAATCACAGAAACATACTTGAAAACTCTGCAAAATGCTTCTTCTAAGGTAAAATAGTGTTTCCATGCTGGAAAAAGTCTTATTTTGACGCCAGCAACATATTTGATGAAAAGCTGTCATTTCAGCTCAAACGGTAAAATTTCACCGTTCCTGGCCATATGAGACTGTTTTTCACAACGTTTGCCCTGAAAGTGCCAGGTACTGCAGATGACAGAAACATACTTGAAAACTCAGCAAAATGCTTCTTCTAATGTAAAATAGTGTTTCCATGCTGGAAAAAGTCTTATTTTGACGCCAGCAACATATTTTAGACACACCGTTCATTTCAGCACTAACTGATTGAAACTTACCGTTTTAAGCGTTTCCAGCCATTCTCTGTGTGTCTGGGACACAGCGTGTGCCCTGAAAATGCCACGCAGTGCAAATCACAGAAACATACTTGAAAACTCTGCAAAATGCTTCTTCTAATGTAAAATAGTGTTTCCATGCTGGAAAAAGTCTTATTT
Source organism: Toxotes jaculatrix (assembly GCF_017976425.1). Taxonomy (NCBI): domain Eukaryota; kingdom Metazoa; phylum Chordata; class Actinopteri; family Toxotidae; genus Toxotes; species Toxotes jaculatrix. Next base: position 626 of record NW_024469818.1, read on the forward strand.
TGACGCCAGCAACATATTTGATGAAAAGCTGTCATTTCAGCTCAAACGGTAAAATTTGACCGTTCCTGCCCATATGAGAGTGTTTTTCACAACGTTTGCCCTGAAAGTGCCAGGTACTGCAGATGACAGAAACATACTTGAAAACTCAGCAAAATGCTTCTTCTAATGTAAAATAGTGTTTCCATGCTGGAAAAAATCTTATTTTGACGCCAGCAACATATTTTAGACACACCATTCATTTCAGCACTAACTGACTGAAACTTGCCGTTTTAAGCGTTTCCAGCCATTCTCTTTGTGTCTGGGACACAGCGTGTGCCCTGAAAATGCCACGCAGTACAAATCACAGAAACACACGGGAAAACTCAGCAAAATGCTTCTTCTAATGTAAAATAGTGTTTCCATGCTGGAAAAAGTCTTATTTTGACGCCAGCAACATATTTGATGAAAAGCTGTCATTTCAGCTCAAACGGTAAAATTTCACCGTTCCTGGCCATATGAGACTGTTTTTCACAACGTTTGCCCTGAAAGTGCCAGGTACTGCAGATGAAAGAAACACACGGGAAAACTCAGCAAAATGCTTCTTCTAATGTAAAATAGTGTTTCCATGCTGGAAAAAGTCTTATTTTGACGCCAGCAACATATTTTAGACACACCATTCATTTCAGCACTAACTGACTGAAACTTGCCGTTTTCAGCGTTTCCAGCCATTCTCTTTGTGTCTGGGACACAGCGTGTGCCCTGAAAATGCCACGCAGTGCAAATCACAGAAACATACTTGAAAACTCAGCAAAATGCTTCTTCTAATGTAAAATAGTGTTTCCATGCTGGAAAAAGTCTTATTTTGACGCCAGCAACATATTTGATGCAAAGCTGTCATTTCAGCTCAAACGGTAAAATTTCACCGTTCCTGGCCATATGAGACTGTTTTTCACAACGTTTGCCCTGAAAGTGCCAGGTACTGCAGATGACAGAAACATACTTGAAAACTCAGCAAAATGCTTCTTCTAATGTAAAATAGTGTTTCCATGCTGGAAAAAGTCTTATTTTGACGCCAGCAACATATTTTAGACACACCGTTCATTTCAGCACTAACTGATTGAAACTTACCGTTTTAAGCGTTTCCAGCCATTCTCTGTGTGTCTGGGACACAGCGTGTGCCCTGAAAATGCCACGCAGTGCAAATCACAGAAACATACTTGAAAACTCTGCAAAATGCTTCTTCTAATGTAAAATAGTGTTTCCATGCTGGAAAAAGTCTTATTTTGACGCCAGCAACATATTTGATGAAAAGCTGTCATTTCAGCTCAAACGGTAAAATTTCACCGTTCCTGCCCATATGAGAGTGTTTTTCACAACGTTTGCCCTGAAAGTGCCAGGTACTGCAGATGAAAGAAACACACGGGAACACTCAGCAAAATGCTTCTTCTAATGTAAAATAGTGTTTCCATGCTGGAAAAAGTCTTATTTTGACGCCAGCAACATATTTGATGCAAAGCTGTCATTTCAGCTCAAACGGTAAAATTTCACCGTTCCTGGCCATATGAGACTGTTTTTCACAACGTTTGCCCTGAAAGTGCCAGGTACTGCAGATGACAGAAACATACTTGAAAACTCAGCAAAATGCTTCTTCTAATGTAAAATAGTGTTTCCATGCTGGAAAAAGTCTTATTTTGACGCCAGCAACATATTTTAGACACACCGTTCATTTCAGCACTAACTGATTGAAACTTACCGTTTTAAGCGTTTCCAGCCATTCTCTGTGTGTCTGGGACACAGCGTGTGCCCTGAAAATGCCACGCAGTGCAAATCACAGAAACATACTTGAAAACTCTGCAAAATGCTTCTTCTAATGTAAAATAGTGTTTCCATGCTGGAAAAAGTCTTATTTTGACGCCAGCAACATATTTGATGAAAAGCTGTCATTTCAGCTCAAACGGTAAAATTTCACCGTTCCTGGCCATATGAGACTGTTTTTCACAACGTTTGCCCTGAAAGTGCCAGGTACTGCAGATGAAAGAAACACACGGGAAAACTCAGCAAAATGCTTCTTCTAATGTAAAATAGTGTTTCCATGCTGGAAAAAGTCTTATTTTGACGCCAGCAACATATTTGATGAAAAGCTGTCATTTCAGCTCAAACGGTAAAATTTCACCGTTCCTGGCCATATGAGACTGTTTTTCACAACGTTTTCCCTGAAAATGCCACACAGTACAAATCACAGAAACATACTTGAAAACTCTGCAAAATGCTTCTTCTAATGTAAAATAGTGTTTCCATGCTGGAAAAAGTCTTATTTTGACGCCAGCAACATATTTGATGAAAAGCTGTCATTTCAGCTCAAACGGTAAAATTTGACCGTTCCTGCCCATATGAGAGTGTTTTTCACAACGTTTGCCCTGAAAGTGCCAGGTACTGCAGATGACAGAAACATACTTGAAAACTCAGCAAAATGCTTCTTCTAATGTAAAATAGTGTTTCCATGCTGGAAAAAGTCTTATTTTGACGCCAGCAGCACATTTGATACAAAGCTGTCATTTCAGCTCAAACGGTAAAATTTGACCGTTCCTGCCCATATGAGAGTGTTTTTCACAACGTTTGCCCTGAAAGTGCCAGGTACTGCAGATGACAGAAACATACTTGAAAACTCAGCAAAATGCTTCTTCTAATGTAAAATAGTGTTTCCATGCTGGAAAAAGTCTTATTTTGACGCCAGCAACATATTTTAGACACACCATTCATTTCAGCACTAACTGACTGAAACTTGCCGTTTTAAGCGTTTCCAGCCATTCTCTTTGTGTCTGGGACACAGCGTGTGCCCTGAAAATGCCACGCAGTACAAATCACAGAAACACACGGGAAAACTCTGCAAAATGCTTCTTCTAATGTAAAATAGTGTTTCCATGCTGGAAAAAGTCTTATTTTGACGCCAGCAACATATTTTAGACACACCGTTCATTTCAGCACTAACTGACTGAAACTTACCGTTTTAAGCGTTTCCAGCCATTCTCTGTGTGTCTGGGACACAGCGTGTGCCCTGAAAATGCCACGCAGTGCAAATCACAGAAACATACTTGAAAACTCTGCAAAATGCTTCTTCTAATGTAAAATAGTGTTTCCATGCTGGAAAAAGTCTTATTTTGACGCCAGCAACATATTTTAGACACACCGTTCATTTCAGCACTAACTGATTGAAACTTACCGTTTTAAGCGTTTCCAGCCATTCTCTGTGTGTCTGGGACACAGCGTGTGCCCTGAAAATGCCACGCAGTGCAAATCACAGAAACATACTTGAAAACTCTGCAAAATGCTTCTTCTAATGTAAAATAGTGTTTCCATGCTGGAAAAAGTCTTATTTTGACGCCAGCAACATATTTGATGAAAAGCTGTCATTTCAGCTCAAACGTAAAATTTCACCGTTCCTGGCCATATGAGACTGTTTTTCACAACGTTTGCCCTGAAAGTGCCAGGTACTGCAGATGAAAGAAACACACGGGAAAACTCAGCAAAATGCTTCTTCTAATGTAAAATAGTGTTTCCATGCTGGAAAAAGTCTTATTTTGACGCCAGCAACATATTTGATGAAAAGCTGTCATTTCAGCTCAAACGGTAAAATTTCACCGTTCCTGGCCATATGAGAGTGTTTTTCACAACGTTTTCCCTGAAAATGCCACACAGTACAAATCACAGAAACATACTTGAAAACTCTGCAAAATGCTTCTTCTAATGTAAAATAGTGTTTCCATGCTGGAAAAAGTCTTATTTTGACGCCAGCAACATATTTGATGAAAAGCTGTCATTTCAGCTCAAACGGTAAAATTTGACCGTTCCTGCCCATATGAGAGTGTTTTTCACAACGTTTGCCCTGAAAGTGCCAGGTACTGCAGATGACAGAAACATACTTGAAAACTCAGCAAAATGCTTCTTCTAATGTAAAATAGTGTTTCCATGCTGGAAAAAGTCTTATTTTGACGCCAGCAACATATTTGATGCAAAGCTGTCATTTCAGCTCAAACGGTAAAATTTCACCGTTCCTGGCCATATGAGACTGTTTTTCACAACGTTTGCCCTGAAAGTGCCAGGTACTGCAGATGACAGAAACATACTTGAAAACTCAGCAAAATGCTTCTTCTAATGTAAAATAGTGTTTCCATGCTGGAAAAAGTCTTATTTTGACGCCAGCAACATATTTTAGACACACCGTTCATTTCAGCACTAACTGATTGAAACTTACCGTTTTAAGCGTTTCCAGCCATTCTCTGTGTGTCTGGGACACAGCGTGTGCCCTGAAAATGCCACGCAGTGCAAATCACAGAAACATACTTGAAAACTCTGCAAAATGCTTCTTCTAATGTAAATAGTGTTTCCATGCTGGAAAAAGTCTTATTTTGACGCCAGCAACATATTTGATGAAAAGCTGTCATTTCAGCTCAAACGGTAAAATTTCACCGTTCCTGGCCATATGAGACTGTTTTTCACAACGTTTGCCCTGAAAGTGCCAGGTACTGCAGATGAAAGAAACACACGGGAAAACTCAGCAAATGCTTCTTCTAATGTAAAATAGTGTTTCCATGCTGGAAAAAGTCTTATTTTGACGCCAGCAACATATTTGATGAAAAGCTGTCATTTCAGCTCAAACGGTAAAATTTCACCGTTCCTGGCCATATGAGACTGTTTTTCACAACGTTTTCCCTGAAAATGCCACACAGTACAAATCACAGAAACATACTTGAAAACTCTGCAAAATGCTTCTTCTAATGTAAAATAGTGTTTCCATGCTGGAAAAAGTCTTATTTTGACGCCAGCAACATATTTGATGAAAAGCTGTCATTTCAGCTCAAACGGTAAAATTTGACCGTTCCTGCCCATATGAGAGTGTTTTTCACAACGTTTGCCCTGAAAGTGCCAGGTACTGCAGATGACAGAAACATACTTGAAAACTCAGCAAAATGCTTCTTCTAATGTAAAATAGTGTTTCCATGCTGGAAAAAGTCTTATTTTGACGCCAGCAGCACATTTTAGACACACCATTCATTTCAGCACTAACTGACTGAAACTTGCCGTTTTAAGCGTTTCCAGCCATTCTCTTTGTGTCTGGGACACAGCGTGTGCCCTGAAAATGCCACGCAGTACAAATCACAGAAACACACGGGAAAACTCTGCAAAATGCTTCTTCTAATGTAAAAATAGTGTTTCCATGCTGGAAAAAGTCTTATTTTGACGCCAGCAACATATTTTAGACACACCGTTCATTTCAGCACTAACTGACTGAAACTTACCGTTTTAAGCGTTTCCAGCCATTCTCTGTGTGTCTGGGACACAGCGTGTGCCCTGAAAATGCCACGCAGTGCAAATCACAGAAACATACTTGAAAACTCTGCAAAATGCTTCTTCTAATGTAAAATAGTGTTTCCATGCTGGAAAAAGTCTTATTTTGACGCCAGCAACATATTTGATGAAAAGCTGTCATTTCAGCTCAAACGGTAAAATTTCACCGTTCCTGGCCATATGAGACTGTTTTTCACAACGTTTGCCCTGAAAGTGCCAGGTACTGCAGATGAAAGAAACACACGGGAAAACTCAGCAAAATGCTTCTTCTAATGTAAAATAGTGTTTCCATGCTGGAAAAAGTCTTATTTTGACGCCAGCAACATATTTGATGAAAAGCTGTCATTTCAGCTCAAACGGTAAAATTTCACCGTTCCTGGCCATATGAGAGTGTTTTTCACAACGTTTTCCCTGAAAATGCCACACAGTACAAATCACAGAAACATACTTGAAAACTCTGCAAAATGCTTCTTCTAAGGTAAAATAGTGTTTCCATGCTGGAAAAAGTCTTATTTTGACGCCAGCAACATATTTGATGAAAAGCTGTCATTTCAGCTCAAACGGTAAAATTTCACCGTTCCTGGCCATATGAGACTGTTTTTCACAACGTTTGCCCTGAAAGTGCCAGGTACTGCAGATGACAGAAACATACTTGAAAACTCAGCAAAATGCTTCTTCTAATGTAAAATAGTGTTTCCATGCTGGAAAAAGTCTTATTTTGACGCCAGCAACATATTTTAGACACACCGTTCATTTCAGCACTAACTGATTGAAACTTACCGTTTTAAGCGTTTCCAGCCATTCTCTGTGTGTCTGGGACACAGCGTGTGCCCTGAAAATGCCACGCAGTGCAAATCACAGAAACATACTTGAAAACTCTGCAAAATGCTTCTTCTAATGTAAAATAGTGTTTCCATGCTGGAAAAAGTCTTATTTTGACGCCAGCAACATATTTGATGAAAAGCTGTCATTTCAGCTCAAACGGTAAAATTTCACCGTTCCTGGCCATATGAGACTGTTTTTCACAACGTTTGCCCTGAAAGTGCCAGGTACTGCAGATGAAAGAAACACACGGGAAAACTCAGCAAAATGCTTCTTCTAATGTAAAATAGTGTTTCCATGCTGGAAAAAGTCTTATTTTGACGCCAGCAACATATTTGATGAAAAGCTGTCATTTCAGCTCAAACGGTAAAATTTCACCGTTCCTGGCCATATGAGACTGTTTTTCACAACGTTTTCCTGAAAATGCCACACAGTACAAATCACAGAAACATACTTGAAAACTCTGCAAAATGCTTCTTCTAATGTAAAATAGTGTTTCCATGCTGGAAAAAGTCTTATTTTGACGCCAGCAACATATTTGATGAAAAGCTGTCATTTCAGCTCAAACGGTAAAATTTGACCGTTCCTGCCCATATGAGAGTGTTTTTCACAACGTTTGCCCTGAAAGTGCCAGGTACTGCAGATGACAGAAACATACTTGAAAACTCAGCAAAATGCTTCTTCTAATGTAAAATAGTGTTTCCATGCTGGAAAAAATCTTATTTTGACGCCAGCAACATATTTTAGACACACCATTCATTTCAGCACTAACTGACTGAAACTTGCCGTTTTAAGCGTTTCCAGCCATTCTCTTTGTGTCTGGGACACAGCGTGTGCCCTGAAAATGCCACGCAGTACAAATCACAGAAACACACGGGAAAACTCAGCAAAATGCTTCTTCTAATGTAAAATAGTGTTTCCATGCTGGAAAAAGTCTTATTTTGACGCCAGCAACATATTTGATGAAAAGCTGTCATTTCAGCTCAAACGGTAAAATTTCACCGTTCCTGGCCATATGAGACTGTTTTTCACAACGTTTGCCCTGAAAGTGCCAGGTACTGCAGATGAAAGAAACACACGGGAAAACTCAGCAAAATGCTTCTTCTAATGTAAAATAGTGTTTCCATGCTGGAAAAAGTCTTATTTTGACGCCAGCAACATATTTGATGAAAAGCTGTCATTTCAGCTCAAACGGTAAAATGTCACCGTTCCTGGCCATATGAGAGTGTTTTTCACAACGTTTTCCCTGAAAATGCCACACAGTACAAATCACAGAAACATACTTGAAAACTCTGCAAAATGCTTCTTCTAATGTAAAATAGTGTTTCCATGCTGGAAAAAGTCTTATTTTGACGCCAGCAACATATTTGATGAAAAGCTGTCATTTCAGCTCAAACGGTAAAATGTCACCGTTCCTGGCCATATGAGAGTGTTTTTCACAACGTTTTCCCTGAAAATGCCACACAGTACAAATCACAGAAACATACTTGAAAACTCTGCAAAATGCTTCTTCTAATGTAAAATAGTGTTTCCATGCTGGAAAAAGTCTTATTTTGACGCCAGCAACATATTTGATGAAAAGCTGTCATTTCAGCTCAAACGGTAAAATTTGACCGTTCCTGCCCATATGAGAGTGTTTTTCACAACGTTTGCCCTGAAAGTGCCAGGTACTGCAGATGACAGAAACATACTTGAAAACTCAGCAAAATGCTTCTTCTAATGTAAAATAGTGTTTCCATGCTGGAAAAAGTCTTATTTTGACGCCAGCAACATATTTTAGACACACCGTTCATTTCAGCACTAACTGACTGAAACTTACCGTTTTAAGCGTTTCCAGCCATTCTCTGTGTGTCTGGGACACAGCGTGTGCCCTGAAAGTGCCAGGTACTGCAGATGAAAGAAACACACGGGAAAACTCAGCAAAATGCTTCTTCTAATGTAAAATAGTGTTTCCATGCTGGAAAAAGTCTTATTTTGACGCCAGCAACATATTTGATGAAAAGCTGTCATTTCAGCTCAAACGGTAAAATTTCACCGTTCCTGGCCATATGAGAGTGTTTTTCACAACGTTTTCCCTGAAAATGCCACACAGTACAAATCACAGAAACATACTTGAAAACTCTGCAAAATGCTTCTTCTAATGTAAAATAGTGTTTCCATGCTGGAAAAAGTCTTATTTTGACGCCAGCAACATATTTGATGAAAAGCTGTCATTTCAGCTCAAACGGTAAAATTTGACCGTTCCTGCCCATATGAGAGTGTTTTTCACAACGTTTGCCCTGAAAGTGCCAGGTACTGCAGATGACAGAAACATACTTGAAAACTCAGCAAAATGCTTCTTCTAATGTAAAATAGTGTTTCCATGCTGGAAAAAGTCTTATTTTGACGCCAGCAACATATTTGATGCAAAGCTGTCATTTCAGCTCAAACGGTAAAATTTCACCGTTCCTGGCCATATGAGACTGTTTTTCACAACGTTTGCCCTGAAAGTGCCAGGTACTGCAGATGACAGAAACATACTTGAAAACTCAGCAAAATGCTTCTTCTAATGTAAAATAGTGTTTCCATGCTGGAAAAAGTCTTATTTTGACGCCAGCAACATATTTTAGACACACCGTTCATTTCAGCACTAACTGATTGAAACTTACCGTTTTAAGCGTTTCCAGCCATTCTCTGTGTGTCTGGGACACAGCGTGTGCCCTGAAAATGCCACGCAGTGCAAATCACAGAAACATACTTGAAAACTCTGCAAAATGCTTCTTCTAATGTAAAATAGTGTTTCCATGCTGGAAAAAGTCTTATTTTGACGCCAGCAACATATTTGATGAAAAGCTGTCATTTCAGCTCAAACGGTAAAATTTCACCGTTCCTGGCCATATGAGACTGTTTTTCACAACGTTTGCCCTGAAAGTGCCAGGTACTGCAGATGAAAGAAACACACGGGAAAACTCAGCAAAATGCTTCTTCTAATGTAAAATAGTGTTTCCATGCTGGAAAAAGTCTTATTTTGACGCCAGCAACATATTTGATGAAAAGCTGTCATTTCAGCTCAAACGGTAAAATTTCACCGTTCCTGGCCATATGAGACTGTTTTTCACAACGTTTTCCCTGAAAATGCCACACAGTACAAATCACAGAAACATACTTGAAAACTCTGCAAAATGCTTCTTCTAATGTAAAATAGTGTTTCCATGCTGGAAAAAGTCTTATTTTGACGCCAGCAACATATTTGATGAAAAGCTGTCATTTCAGCTCAAACGGTAAAATTTGACCGTTCCTGCCCATATGAGAGTGTTTTTCACAACGTTTGCCCTGAAAGTGCCAGGTACTGCAGATGACAGAAACATACTTGAAAACTCAGCAAAATGCTTCTTCTAATGTAAAATAGTGTTTCCATGCTGGAAAAAGTCTTATTTTGACGCCAGCAGCACATTTGATACAAAGCTGTCATTTCAGCTCAAACGGTAAAATTTGACCGTTCCTGCCCATATGAGAGTGTTTTTCACAACGTTTGCCCTGAAAGTGCCAGGTACTGCAGATGACAGAAACATACTTGAAAACTCAGCAAAATGCTTCTTCTAATGTAAAATAGTGTTTCCATGCTGGAAAAAGTCTTATTTTGACGCCAGCAACATATTTGATGAAAAGCTGTCATTTCAGCTCAAATGGTAAAATTTCACCGTTCCTGGCCATATGAGACTGTTTTTCACAACGTTTGCCCTGAAAGTGCCAGGTACTGCAGATGAAAGAAACACACGGGAAAACTCAGCAAAATGCTTCTTCTAATGTAAAATAGTGTTTCCATGCTGGAAAAAGTCTTATTTTGACGCCAGCAACATATTTGATGAAAAGCTGTCATTTCAGCTCAAACGGTAAAATTTCACCGTTCCTGGCCATATGAGAGTGTTTTTCACAACGTTTTCCCTGAAAATGCCACACAGTACAAATCACAGAAACATACTTGAAAACTCTGCAAAATGCTTCTTCTAATGTAAAATAGTGTTTCCATGCTGGAAAAAGTCTTATTTTGACGCCAGCAACATATTTGATGAAAAGCTGTCATTTCAGCTCAAACGGTAAAATTTGACCGTTCCTGCCCATATGAGAGTGTTTTTCACAACGTTTGCCCTGAAAGTGCCAGGTACTGCAGATGACAGAAACATACTTGAAAACTCAGCAAAATGCTTCTTCTAATGTAAAATAGTGTTTCCATGCTGGAAAAAGTCTTATTTTGACGCCAGCAACATATTTGATGAAAAGCTGTCATTTCAGCTCAAACGGTAAAATTTCACCGTTCCTGGCCATATGAGACTGTTTTTCACAACGTTTTCCCTGAAAATGCCACACAGTACAAATCACAGAAACATACTTGAAAACTCTGCAAAATGCTTCTTCTAATGTAAAATAGTGTTTCCATGCTGGAAAAAGTCTTATTTTGACGCCAGCAACATATTTTAGACACACCATTCATTTCAGCACTAACTGACTGAAACTTGCCGTTTTAAGCGTTTCCAGCCATTCTCTTTGTGTCTGGGACACAGCGTGTGCCCTGAAAATGCCACGCAGTACAAATCACAGAAACACACGGGAAAACTCAGCAAAATGCTTCTTCTAATGTAAAATAGTGTTTCCATGCTGGAAAAAGTCTTATTTTGACGCCAGCAACATATTTGATGAAAAGCTGTCATTTCAGCTCAAACGGTAAAATTTCACCGTTCCTGGCCATATGAGACTGTTTTTCACAACGTTTGCCCTGAAAGTGCCAGGTACTGCAGATGAAAGAAACACACGGGAAAACTCAGCAAAATGCTTCTTCTAATGTAAAATAGTGTTTCCATGCTGGAAAAAGTCTTATTTTGACGCCAGCAACATATTTGATGAAAAGCTGTCATTTCAGCTCAAACGGTAAAATTTCACCGTTCCTGGCCATATGAGACTGTTTTTCACAACGTTTTCCCTGAAAATGCCACACAGTACAAATCACAGAAACATACTTGAAAACTCTGCAAAATGCTTCTTCTAATGTAAAATAGTGTTTCCATGCTGGAAAAAGTCTTATTTTGACGCCAGCAACATATTTGATGAAAAGCTGTCATTTCAGCTCAAACGGTAAAATTTGACCGTTCCTGCCCATATGAGAGTGTTTTTCACAACGTTTGCCCTGAAAGTGCCAGGTACTGCAGATGACAGAAACATACTTGAAAACTCAGCAAAATGCTTCTTCTAATGTAAAATAGTGTTTCCATGCTGGAAAAAGTCTTATTTTGACGCCAGCAACATATTTTAGACACACCGTTCATTTCAGCACTAACTGACTGAAACTTACCGTTTTAAGCGTTTCCAGCCATTCTCTGTGTGTCTGGGACACAGCGTGTGCCCTGAAAATGCCACGCAGTGCAAATCACAGAAACATACTTGAAAACTCTGCAAAATGCTTCTTCTAATGTAAAATAGTGTTTCCATGCTGGAAAAAGTCTTATTTTGACGCCAGCAACATATTTGATGAAAAGCTGTCATTTCAGCTCAAACGGTAAAATTTCACCGTTCCTGGCCATATGAGACTGTTTTTCACAACGTTTGCCCTGAAAGTGCCAGGTACTGCAGATGAAAGAAACACACGGGAAAACTCAGCAAAATGCTTCTTCTAATGTAAAATAGTGTTTCCATGCTGGAAAAAGTCTTATTTTGACGCCAGCAACATATTTGATGAAAAGCTGTCATTTCAGCTCAAACGGTAAAATTTCACCGTTCCTGGCCATATGAGAGTGTTTTTCACAACGTTTTCCCTGAAAATGCCACACAGTACAAATCACAGAAACATACTTGAAAACTCAGCAAAATGCTTCTTCTAATGTAAAATAGTGTTTCCATGCTGGAAAAAGTCTTATTTTGACGCCAGCAACATATTTTAGACACACCGTTCATTTCAGCACTAACTGACTGAAACTTACCGTTTTAAGCGTTTCCAGCCATTCTCTGTGTGTCTGGGACACAGCGTGTGCCCTGAAAATGCCACGCAGTGCAAATCACAGAAACATACTTGAAAACTCTGCAAAATGCTTCTTCTAATGTAAAATAGTGTTTCCATGCTGGAAAAAGTCTTATTTTGACGCCAGCAACATATTTGATGAAAAGCTGTCATTTCAGCTCAAACGGTAAAATTTCACCGTTCCTGGCCATATGAGACTGTTTTTCACAACGTTTGCCCTGAAAGTGCCAGGTACTGCAGATGAAAGAAACACACGGGAAAACTCAGCAAAATGCTTCTTCTAATGTAAAATAGTGTTTCCATGCTGGAAAAAGTCTTATTTTGACGCCAGCAACATATTTTAGACACACCGTTCATTTCAGCACTAACTGACTGAAACTTGCCGTTTTAACCGTTTCCAGCCATTCTCTGTGTGTCTGGGACACAGCGTGTGCACTGAAAATGCCACGCAGTGCAAATCACAGAAACATACTTGAAAACTCTGCCAAATGCTTCTTCTAATGTAAAATAGTGTTTCCATGCTGGAAAAAGTCTTATTTTGACGCCAGCAACATATTTGATGCAAAGCTGTCATTTCAGCTCAAACGGTAAAATTTCACCGTTCCTGCCCATATGAGAGTGTTTTTCACAACGTTTGCCCTGAAAGTACCAGGTACTGCAGTTGAAAGAAACACACGGGAAAACTCAGCAAAATGCTTCTTCTAATGTAAAATAGTGTTTCCATGCTGGAAAAAGTCTTATTTTGACGCCAGCAGCACATTTGATACAAAGCTGTCATTTCAGCTCAAACCGTAAAATTTGAACGTTCCTGGCCATATCAGACTGTTTTTCACAACGTTTGCCCTGAAAGTGCCAGGTACTGCAGATGAAAGAAACACACGGGAAAACTCTGCAAAATGCTTCTTCTAATGTAAAATAGTATTTCCATGCTGGAAAAAGTCTTATTTTGACGCCAGCAACATATTTTAGACACACCGTTCCTTTCAGCTCTAGCGTTGGAATTTTAGCGTTCCAGCCAGTTCCAGATGGTCTTTTCCCAGCGTGTGCCCTGAAAATGCCACACAGTGCAAATGACAGAAACATACTGGAAAACTCTGCAAAATACTTCTTCTAGTTGACAACACTGTTTCCATGCTGGAAAAAGCCTTATTTTGACTCCAGCAACATATTTTATACACACCTTTCATTTCAGCTCTAGCTTTAGAATTTTACCGTTCCAGATCTTCTTTTTCCCAGCGTCTGCCCTGAAAATTTCACATACTGGGGATCACACAAACATACGGGAAAATTCTGCAAAATGCTTCCTCTAATTGAAAATACTGTTTCCATGCTGAAAAACTCTAATTTTGACAGCAGCAGCAACAGGACTGGACTGGGACAAAAAACGGCCCTGGTTAGACCGGCCCCTCATAATTAGCGGTGCACAACAGACTAATTTATGTATGCGTTCCCCGAAGCAATGTATTTTACTATTGTTACGTCTTGGTCCAGAGGAAACCATGTCGCAACATTTAAAGGAAAAATCCCAGCTCACAAAAACCACCAGCAAACTCGCAGTAACTACACATTCAGTGGTTTATTTAAAATGCTTCTTGCGCACAAGGTCAGGTGCATGTTGGCTGACAGTCCACCTGGAAGTGGAGAGAGGAGAGCCCCCAGTAAATGACAGCTTCAGATATTTGGAATAGATTTCAGAAATATTATAACACTCTCTCTTCTCTCTCCTCAACTGCTACCTCAAAAGCCTGGCTTGACTAGACAGGAAGAGAGGGACAGATTATTACAATTTATTAAGTGATAAATAGAAAACCTAAAAGAAACAAATTAAAAATACATTTGGAACTACCTGGAAAAACTGTGCAACTATCTAAACCATCAAAACATGTAGTATCTTTAGGTTACATTTTTATTTTTTGATAAGAATCTGAAAAATCTTATACTAACTGCATTGATATTGTAAAAAAAAAAAACACACACACGGAACGAAAACAAAACACAATTTAAGGCAACTGCTGCGACAGGAAATAAGAACATTATTCATTGCTCTCCATTCTCATGTAATTCTACACGTTTCACGTAGGTCACCTGATTTGGCTTCAGAACGGCGAATTTCGCCGAAAGGTGAGCGAGTTTCATGCCTGTCCATCACCTAAAAGTCCCGGTATTATCTTAACATTACTACCTGCTTACCCGCTGCGCCTGTGCTACACTTCCCTGGTCACTCTGTCCCTCGGGTTCCCTGTCAACAGCCTCTGGCTGCTCCTCTCCCTGGAGGCTACAGCAGCCCCTCCAGAGATTATGTCTTTTATTTTAGTACATTTTGCAGCTTCTATAGCGAGATTATTTTTAATCTTTTAGCCCGCAACCTCTCCGCACCTCCTTTCTTCCGCTTCTCCATGTTTCCACGCTCAACACTAAACTGGCCGGGATCAGTGCATAGAAAGGGGTGGGGCCGCTCTCGTAAACTACTATATCCTGATTGGTTTAGTCCACTGTCTATATTGAAGATATATTGCCACACCCTCTAAACCCAGTCTCTAAGTCTAAAAAACAAAAACAAAAACAAAACAAAAAAACAAACAAACAGCATCGGCCCGAGGACTGTCGGCCCACCGGGAAAATGCCCGGTATGCCAGATTACCAGTCCAGGCCTGAGCAGCAAATTTCACACTCACCTTTCGTTGCAGCTCTAACGATCCCGTTCTAGCGTTTTCTACCCATGTGGACATCATTTTCACCAAGCCTTCCTTGAAAATACCACATTGCAGTTAAAGGAAACACAGAGGAAAACTCACTTTCGTTGTCGGCTATGGCTACCGCTACATCTGGACAAAAAAAGGAGGCTAGTGAAAAAAAAAAGAAAAGCAGTGCTCATACTTCGCTATGATTGGTTGGTCACGTTCAAAGGAAGAGCGACGTTAGCTGCCCGGAGAAAAAAACAAAAGTAGCTGGTACACCTGGACTAAAAAAGCGAGGTTAGTGAAAAAAAAAAAACAGCACTTCTCATACTTCGCCATGATTGGTTGGTCACGTTCAAAGGATGCGCGAAGCCCAGATTTAAAAAAAAAAAAAAAAACTTCTCATGCATCTGTGCGCACGCATAGAGCTGCAATTAATAGAATGTGCATTATAGATGATAATACGATCTCTCTCCTCTGGCAGATCCTCAACATTTTTTAATCCTTCACGATCTAATACACTGTAACAAATTTCTGTAATTTCCCGAAGAACCCGATCCATCAAGTCAATAAAGTGTAAGTAACACGTTATTAGCCTACAAAATTCAAATGTTATTCAAACGATAACTTCATACAATATAATTTGTCTGTATATCAGACTGGTTTTACACGTTTAATTTAAAGAATATGCATGTTGCCAACAGACAGAAGCAGGCAATAGAGCGGTGAAGAGGAAGCTGCAAAACCAGCATTTTGGTAAGTATAATGATTCTTTATTTTTGATAGTGACGGTATTATCACGTTATTTTATTTATCTTAGTCGCGTTTTATACGGAATATACGGGTTGTGGGACGCAGACTGCACTGTTTTTGCAAACGTTAGCTAGCGAAAAACTGGTTAAGTTAAGCTAACGCTAGCTGCCTGCATTAGCCCTGTCACCTTCAGGACAGAGCGATTGCCAACACATTATCTAAAACCCTCCAGGTTTAGAAAACTGTTGGAGCGACAGCCCATTGTTTATAGTTGTCAAGTTACACGTTATGGCATTATGTTACACGTTAGTATGACATTGCAGAGGTACTAAGTCAGGGCGGTTTTCCTCTGTTTTGCAAGCTCAACATGGCAGTTTATGCTGCAGTTACAGTAGCACACACGCTTTAAACACTGTGTGAGCTTGAGCTCGGGTAATATTTAACATTGACTCATTAGCTCAGCAGCCACTGTGGCTCTGAGTTTTTATTGGGTTTAATTTGAACTGGAAGAGGGTTGTTGCTAAGAATCTGATATATCCCTGCTCTTAAGTCCAAAATTGTGTCTATTAAAAAGTAAGGTTTTGCTGTCAAACATCAGTCATCTGCATGTGAAAGCGAGAGAGAAAAGATAGAAATTGAATTGAGTACAAATTTAACTAAAGATGTCATAACTTGAATTGTGATTAAGAATTAAATTGTTGACATCTGAAACTGAAGTTATATATAATTAATGTGCCAATATCAGCTATTCTTATTGCATGGAAGTCCAATCAAGCAATCAGTCATCTCTTACAGCTCCACCAAGTGAATCAGTCTGGAGTGGAACCTTGGAGGAATCCATCTGGGCAGAGATAGTTATATCTGATATTGGGTAAGATTATGTTATAGAAAAAAGGCACAATTAACATTGGCTAAGCAGTTAAATTGTTCAACCTCATCAGTAACCAGTCTAATTAAGCATGCATATTTTGCTGTTGAACTGTCCCCTTGCTACAGGTGCAGAGGAAAACCCTGGGCGGTGAGCGTTACTGCAGAAGGCACAGTGATCATCACCACACATCTGTGAAGACAATTTTTAGGTAAAAATTTGTCTGTTACATTTATATTGCTGAAAATGTTTTCTTGTGTGAGATTTTAAAATTTAACATAGTTGAGATTCAGTACAACATCTGTGCTAATATAGCACCTCAGGGAACTCATGTAAGTTAAGTTTACTATTCTTGCTGTACTAAGTGGATAGCAAAATACTAGTCCATCGTCTTATGTAGTGTATTTTCTAGTCTGTTGCAAAACTAGAGATTAATATGAATTAGTTTAATCTATGGATATGTTCATGTGGAAGGGCAACAGGAAAAGCAACAGAAAGAATATCTAAAAATGCCAAAAGAACAATAATAAAGCAAATGTTTATTTATGTTTAGGTGATGTTCTCATGCCAATGAGCTGGATGCGTAGCATTGAGGGACAAGTGGTTGTGGGTCCACACCAGAAAATTGTGGCTGGAATGGCAGTGTTTTTCTCATGCTATTGCGTCTTCAATCTGGTGTACCAAGAGGAGGCCTCGTGCACACTTGAATTCATCCAAAGGTAAGTGCTTCAAAGGGGATGCCAGTGGATTATTATTTAGTTACATTTTTCATTATGAATAACATATGGTGTAATTTTTATTCAATTCCCTGCATTTCCATTGTATTGCATTGCAAAGCTTCTTTCTGTTTTAGCTTGCATGGATGGAACATCTGCAATTAATGCAAATTTTTGTTTTGAAGTTTTGCATATTTGGAAAAATGTTAAGCTATTCTCCAAAACTTGATGGGTTCTGCTGTCTCTTCAAACAATGTATTTCATTAAATGTCTTTTTCTCTGATTTTGTGACTTTAGATGCTTCATCAGGATCAACCCAACCTCTGGCACAAAGATGACCAAGTGGATCAGTCCAGGAAGTGGGAAGGTGCACGAGAAGAGTAACAACAGTGTCAGCCCTCATGTCTCTGCAATTCTCAAAAGATTAACGGACTATGAATGGCTTTGACTCTGTTGCAAGGAAAATGGCACATGGTATTTCTTTAATAAAAGTGGTTTCAAAATAAGCTTTTTACAAGTTACATGTTTGACGTTGCTACACATTTGAGTTGACCATGAATGACTATGCTGCAATGGTCTTGTGCAGTCTGTCCTGGGTTTATGCTTTCCATGCACATGCTTATTGGCTAATAAAAAGGAAAGTTACCTTAAGTTTAATACATTTCATACACATCTGGTGTGCAATCACACACCACACTGTATTGAATATAATTGCATAATATAATAAACACTGTATTGAGTCCTAATAAATGTTTTTTCATCACTTTTTTATTTAACAGCTCAAGATAATCTAAAGTAGTGTTGATATATTTTGGATTATCAGCAGCCACAGCGTGCCTAATTTGCTAAATGTGAAAAAAAATTAACTGTGAACCCATTCTACAGTAAGATACTGAATTATGAATAAGTAACAGCTATTTATTGGCAACATTAGTTGCCAGGGAACTCATGTAATATGAATGGAATACATGATAATATTGTAAACAAATATACAATTAACATACATTGCTGTAATTTATACACAGCAAAAAACTGTAAAACGTGTCCAGTAAATTACTGTAATTATTTTTACATTAATTAACGTAAGTACAGTGTATCGCCCTATCCTACACCATGTAGGATATGACGTTATTAGATCTATAGGGCACATTCTATTAATTTGCAGATCTATGCGTGCGCACAGATGCATGAGAAGTAGTTTTTTCCTCTGGGCAACTAACATCGCGCTTCCTTTGAACGTGACCAACCAATCATGGCGAAATACGAGTAGTGCTGTGTTTTTTTTTTTCCACTAGCCTCGCTTTTTTAGTCCAGGTGTAGCGGCTAGTGTTGTTTTGTTTCCTTGGCAACTAAGGTCGCTCTTCCTTTGAACGTAACCAACCAATCCTGGCCAAGTATGAGCAGTGCTGTTTTTTTTTGTTTTTTCACTAACGTCGCTTTATTAGTCCAGATGTACCGGGTAGCCATAGCCGACAACGAAAGTGAGTTTCCCTCTGTGTTTCCCTCATCTGCAATGTGGTATTTTCAAGGAAGGCTTTGTGAAAAAGATGTTCAGATGGGATTAAAACGCTACAACTGGATCGTTAGAACTGAAATGAAAGGTGAGTGTGAAACTTGCTGCTGGTGTCACAATAAGAGTTTTTTCATCATGGAAACACTATTTTAAATTAGAAGAAGCATCTTCCAGAGTTTTCCAGTGTGTTTGTGTGATCTGCAGTATGGCATTTTCAGGGCAAGCTTTGTGAAAAAGACATTCATATGGACTGAAATCGCTATAACTGTAATGCGAAGTCAGTTGAAGCTGAAATTTTTTTTCTTTACAGGCCTAGCTTTTTTAGTCAAGCTGTAGCTGATAGCCATGGCCGACAACGAAAGTGAGTTTTCCACTGTGTTTCCCTCATCTGCAATTTGGTATTTTCAGGGATGGCTTTGTGAAAAAGAAAGCTGAAAATATTATAACTGTACCGTTAGAGCTGAAATGAAAGGTGATTGTGAAACTACCAGCTGGCGTTAAAATTAGACTTTTTCCAGCATAGAAACACTGTTGTCAACTAGAAGAAGTATTTTGCAGAGTTTTCCAGTATGTTTGTGTGATCCCAAGTATGTGAAATTTTCAAGCAGACGCTGGGAAAAAGACAATCTGAAACGGGCTGGAACGGTAAAATTCTAACGCTAGAATTGAAATGAAAGGTGTGTATGAAATATGTTGCTCGCGTCAAAATAAGATTTTTTCCAGCATGGAAACACTGTTGTCAACTAGAAGAAGTATTTTGGGGAGTTTTCAAGTGTGTTTCTATTATGTGTAGTATTTGGCATTTAACAGTAGACGTTGTGATAAAGTCGCACATCTTGTCTGGAAACGCTTATAACTGTAATGTTTGAGCTGAAATGAATGCTGTGTCTAAAATATGTTGCTGGCGTCAAAATAAGACTGTTTCCAGCATGGAAACACTATTTTACATTAGAAGAAGCATTTTGCAGAGTTTTCAAGTATGTTTCTGTGATTTGTACTGTGTGGCATTTTCGGGGCACACGCTGTGTCCCAGACACACAGAGAATGGCTGGAAACGCTTGAAACGGCAAGTTTCTGTCAGTTAGTGCTGAAATGAACGGTGTGTCTAAAATATGTTGCTGGCGTCAAAATAAGACTGTTTCCAGCATGGAAACACTATTTTACATTAGAAGAAGCATTTTGCTGAGTTTTCCCGTGTGTTTCTTTCATCTGCAGTACCTGGCACTTTCAGGGCAAACGTTGTGAAAAACAGTCTCAAATGGCCAGGAACGGTCCAATTTTACCGTTTGAGCTGAAATGACAGCTTTGTATCAAATATGTTGCTGGCGTCAAAATAAGACTGTTTCCAGCATGGAAACACTATTTTACATTAGAAGAAGCATTTTGCAGAGTTTTCAAGTATGTTTCTGTGATTTGTACTGTGTGGCATTTTCGGGGCACACGCTGTGTCCCAGACACACAGAGAATGGCTGGAAACGCTTGAAACGGCAAGTTTCTGTCAGTTAGTGCTGAAATGAACGGTGTGTCTAAAATATGTTGCTGGCGTCAAAATAAGACTGTTTCCAGCATGGAAACACTATTTTACATTAGAAGAAGCATTTTGCTGAGTTTTCCCGTGTGTTTCTTTCATCTGCAGTACCTGGCACTTTCAGGGCAAACGTTGTGAAAAACAGTCTCAAATGGCCAGGAACGGTCCAATTTTACCGTTTGAGCTGAAATGACAGCTTTGTATCAAATATGTTGCTGGCGTCAAAATAAGACTGTTTCCAGCATGGAAACACTATTTTACATTAGAAGAAGCATTTTGCAGAGTTTTCAAGTATGTTTCTGTGATTTGTACTGTGTGGCATTTTCGGGGCACACGCTGTGTCCCAGACACACAGAGAATGGCTGGAAACGCTTAAAACGGCAAGTTTCTGTCAGTTAGTGCTGAAATGAACGGTGTGTCTAAAATATGTTGCTGGCGTCAAAATAAGACTGTTTCCAGCATGGAAACACTATTTTACATTAGAAGAAGCATTTTGCTGAGTTTTCCCGTGTGTTTCTTTCATCTGCAGTACCTGGCACTTTCAGGGCAAACGTTGTGAAAAACAGTCTCAAATGGCCAGGAACGGTCCAATTTTACCGTTTGAGCTGAAATGACAGCTTTGTATCAAATATGTTGCTGGCGTCAAAATAAGACTGTTTCCAGCATGGAAACACTATTTTACATTAGAAGAAGCATTTTGCAGAGTTTTCAAGTATGTTTCTGTGATTTGTACTGTGTGGCATTTTCGGGGCACACGCTGTGTCCCAGACACACAGAGAATGGCTGGAAACGCTTGAAACGGCAAGTTTCTGTCAGTTAGTGCTGAAATGAACGGTGTGTCTAAAATATGTTGCTGGCGTCAAAATAAGACTGTTTCCAGCATGGAAACACTATTTTACATTAGAAGAAGCATTTTGCTGAGTTTTCCCGTGTGTTTCTTTCATCTGCAGTACCTGGCACTTTCAGGGCAAACGTTGTGAAAAACAGTCTCAAATGGCCAGGAACGGTCCAATTTTACCGTTTGAGCTGAAATGACAGCTTTGTATCAAATATGTTGCTGGCGTCAAAATAAGACTGTTTCCAGCATGGAAACACTATTTTACATTAGAAGAAGCATTTTGCAGAGTTTTCAAGTATGTTTCTGTGATTTGTACTGTGTGGCATTTTCGGGGCACACGCTGTGTCCCAGACACACAGAGAATGGCTGGAAACGCTTAAAACGGCAAGTTTCTGTCAGTTAGTGCTGAAATGAACGGTGTGTCTAAAATATGTTGCTGGCGTCAAAATAAGACTGTTTCCAGCATGGAAACACTATTTTACATTAGAAGAAGCATTTTGCTGAGTTTTCCCGTGTGTTTCTTTCATCTGCAGTACCTGGCACTTTCAGGGCAAACGTTGTGAAAAACAGTCTCAAATGGCCAGGAACGGTCCAATTTTACCGTTTGAGCTGAAATGACAGCTTTGTATCAAATATGTTGCTGGCGTCAAAATAAGACTGTTTCCAGCATGGAAACACTATTTTACATTAGAAGAAGCATTTTGCAGAGTTTTCAAGTATGTTTCTGTGATTTGTACTGTGTGGCATTTTCGGGGCACACGCTGTGTCCCAGACACACAGAGAATGGCTGGAAACGCTTGAAACGGCAAGTTTCTGTCAGTTAGTGCTGAAATGAACGGTGTGTCTAAAATATGTTGCTGGCGTCAAAATAAGACTGTTTCCAGCATGGAAACACTATTTTACATTAGAAGAAGCATTTTGCTGAGTTTTCCCGTGTGTTTCTTTCATCTGCAGTACCTGGCACTTTCAGGGCAAACGTTGTGAAAAACAGTCTCAAATGGCCAGGAACGGTCCAATTTTACCGTTTGAGCTGAAATGACAGCTTTGTATCAAATATGTTGCTGGCGTCAAAATAAGACTGTTTCCAGCATGGAAACACTATTTTACATTAGAAGAAGCATTTTGCAGAGTTTTCAAGTATGTTTCTGTGATTTGTACTGTGTGGCATTTTCGGGGCACACGCTGTGTCCCAGACACACAGAGAATGGCTGGAAACGCTTGAAACGGCAAGTTTCTGTCAGTTAGTGCTGAAATGAACGGTGTGTCTAAAATATGTTGCTGGCGTCAAAATAAGACTGTTTCCAGCATGGAAACACTATTTTACATTAGAAGAAGCATTTTGCAGAGTTTTCAAGTATGTTTCTGTGATTTGTACTGTGTGGCATTTTCGGGGCACACGCTGTGTCCCAGACACACAGAGAATGGCTGGAAACGCTTGAAACGGCAAGTTTCTGTCAGTTAGTGCTGAAATGAACGGTGTGTCTAAAATATGTTGCTGGCGTCAAAATAAGACTGTTTCCAGCATGGAAACACTATTTTACATTAGAAGAAGCATTTTGCAGAGTTTTCAAGTATGTTTCTGTGATTTGTACTGTGTGGCATTTTCGGGGCACACGCTGTGTCCCAGATACACAGAGAATGGCTGGAATCGTTTAAAACGGCAAGTTTCTGTCAGTTAGTGCTGAAATGAACGGTGTGTCTAAAATATGTTGCTGGCGTCAAAATAAGACTGTTTCCAGCATGGAAACACTATTTTACATTAAAAGAAGCATTTTGCATAGTTTTCCCGTGTGTTTCTTTCATCTGCAGTACCTGGCACTTTCAGGGCAAACGTTGTGAAAAACAGTCTCATATGGCCAGGAACGGTCCAATTTTACCGTTTGAGCTGAAATGACACCTTTGTATCAAATATGTTGCTGGCGTCAAAATAAGACTGTTTCCAGCATGGAAACACTATTTTACATTAGAAGAAGCATTTGGCAGAGTTTTCAAGTATGTTTCTGTGATTTGTACTGTGTGGCATTTTCGGGGCACACGCTGTGTCCCAGACACACAGAGAATGGCTGGAAACGCTTAAAACGGCAAGTTTCTGTCAGTTAGTGCTGAAATGAACGGTGTGTCTAAAATATGTTGCTGGCGTCAAAATAAGACTGTTTCCAGCATGGAAACACTATTTTACATTAGAAGAAGCATTTTGCTGAGTTTTCCCGTGTGTTTCTTTCATCTGCAGTACCTGGCACTTTCAGGGCAAACGTTGTGAAAAACAGTCTCAAATGGCCAGGAACGGTCCAATTTTACCGTTTGAGCTGAAATGACAGCTTTGTATCAAATATGTTGCTGGCGTCAAAATAAGACTGTTTCCAGCATGGAAACACTATTTTACATTAGAAGAAGCATTTTGCAGAGTTTTCAAGTATGTTTCTGTGATTTGTACTGTGTGGCATTTTCGGGGCACACGCTGTGTCCCAGACACACAGAGAATGGCTGGAAACGCTTGAAACGGCAAGTTTCTGTCACTTAGTGCTGAAATGAACGGTGTGTCTAAAATATGTTGCTGGCGTCAAAATAAGACTGTTTCCAGCATGGAAACACTATTTTACATTAGAAGAAGCATTTTGCAGAGTTTTCAAGTATGTTTCTGTGATTTGTACTGTGTGGCATTTTCGGGGCACACGCTGTGTCCCAGACACACAGAGAATGGCTGGAAACGCTTGAAACGGCAAGTTTCTGTCAGTTAGTGCTGAAATGAACGGTGTGTCTAAAATATGTTGCTGGCGTCAAAATAAGACTGTTTCCAGCATGGAAACACTATTTTACATTAGAAGAAGCATTTTGCTGAGTTTTCCCGTGTGTTTCTTTCATCTGCAGTACCTGGCACTTTCAGGGCAAACGTTGTGAAAAACAGTCTCAAATGGCCAGGAACGGTCCAATTTTACCGTTTGAGCTGAAATGACACCTTTGTATCAAATATGTTGCTGGCGTCAAAATAAGACTGTTTCCAGCATGGAAACACTATTTTACATTAGAAGAAGCATTTGGCAGAGTTTTCAAGTATGTTTCTGTGATTTGTACTGTGTGGCATTTTCGGGGCACACGCTGTGTCCCAGACACACAGAGAATGGCTGGAAACGCTTAAAACGGCAAGTTTCTGTCAGTTAGTGCTGAAATGAACGGTGTGTCTAAAATATGTTGCTGGCGTCAAAATAAGACTGTTTCCAGCATGGAAACACTATTTTACATTAGAAGAAGCATTTTGCTGAGTTTTCCCGTGTGTTTCTTTCATCTGCAGTACCTGGCACTTTCAGGGCAAACGTTGTGAAAAACAGTCTCAAATGGCCAGGAACGGTCCAATTTTACCGTTTGAGCTGAAATGACAGCTTTGTATCAAATATGTTGCTGGCGTCAAAATAAGACTGTTTCCAGCATGGAAACACTATTTTACATTAGAAGAAGCATTTTGCAGAGTTTTCAAGTATGTTTCTGTGATTTGTACTGTGTGGCATTTTCGGGGCACACGCTGTGTCCCAGACACACAGAGAATGGCTGGAAACGCTTGAAACGGCAAGTTTCTGTCAGTTAGTGCTGAAATGAACGGTGTGTCTAAAATATGTTGCTGGCGTCAAAATAAGACTGTTTCCAGCATGGAAACACTATTTTACATTAGAAGAAGCATTTTGCTGAGTTTTCCCGTGTGTTTCTTTCATCTGCAGTACCTGGCACTTTCAGGGCAAACGTTGTGAAAAACAGTCTCAAATGGCCAGGAACGGTCCAATTTTACCGTTTGAGCTGAAATGACAGCTTTGTATCAAATATGTTGCTGGCGTCAAAATAAGACTGTTTCCAGCATGGAAACACTATTTTACATTAGAAGAAGCATTTTGCAGAGTTTTCAAGTATGTTTCTGTGATTTGTACTGTGTGGCATTTTCGGGGCACACGCTGTGTCCCAGACACACAGAGAATGGCTGGAAACGCTTGAAACGGCAAGTTTCTGTCAGTTAGTGCTGAAATGAACGGTGTGTCTAAAATATGTTGCTGGCGTCAAAATAAGACTGTTTCCAGCATGGAAACACTATTTTACATTAGAAGAAGCATTTTGCTGAGTTTTCCCGTGTGTTTCTTTCATCTGCAGTACCTGGCACTTTCAGGGCAAACGTTGTGAAAAACAGTCTCAAATGGCCAGGAACGGTCCAATTTTACCGTTTGAGCTGAAATGACAGCTTTGTATCAAATATGTTGCTGGCGTCAAAATAAGACTGTTTCCAGCATGGAAACACTATTTTACATTAGAAGAAGCATTTTGCAGAGTTTTCAAGTATGTTTCTGTGATTTGTACTGTGTGGCATTTTCGGGGCACACGCTGTGTCCCAGACACACAGAGAATGGCTGGAAACGCTTGAAACGGCAAGTTTCTGTCAGTTAGTGCTGAAATGAACGGTGTGTCTAAAATATGTTGCTGGCGTCAAAATAAGACTGTTTCCAGCATGGAAACACTATTTTACATTAGAAGAAGCATTTTGCTGAGTTTTCCCGTGTGTTTCTTTCATCTGCAGTACCTGGCACTTTCAGGGCAAACGTTGTGAAAAACAGTCTCAAATGGCCAGGAACGGTCCAATTTTACCGTTTGAGCTGAAATGACAGCTTTGTATCAAATATGTTGCTGGCGTCAAAATAAGACTGTTTCCAGCATGGAAACACTATTTTACATTAGAAGAAGCATTTTGCAGAGTTTTCAAGTATGTTTCTGTGATTTGTACTGTGTGGCATTTTCGGGGCACACGCTGTGTCCCAGACACACAGAGAATGGCTGGAAACGCTTAAAACGGCAAGTTTCTGTCAGTTAGTGCTGAAATGAACGGTGTGTCTAAAATATGTTGCTGGCGTCAAAATAAGACTGTTTCCAGCATGGAAACACTATTTTACATTAGAAGAAGCATTTTGCTGAGTTTTCCCGTGTGTTTCTTTCATCTGCAGTACCTGGCACTTTCAGGGCAAACGTTGTGAAAAACAGTCTCAAATGGCCAGGAACGGTCCAATTTTACCGTTTGAGCTGAAATGACAGCTTTGTGTCAAATGTGCTGCTGGCGTCAAAATAAGACTTTTTCCCACCATGGAAACCCTATTTTACATTAGAAGAAGCATTTTGCAGAGTTTTCAAGTATGTTTCTGTGATTTGTACTGTGTGGCATTTTCGGGGCACACGCTGTGTCCCAGAAGCACGGAATGGCTGGAAACACTTAAAACGGCAAGTTTCTGTCAGTTAGTGCTGAAATGAACGGTGTGTCTAAAATATGTTGCTGGCGTCAAAATAAGACTGTTTCCAGCATGGAAACACTATTTTACATTAGAAGAAGCATTTTGCTGAGTTTTCCCGTGTGTTTCTGTGATTTGTACTCTGTGGCATTTTCGGGGCACACGCTGTGTCCCAGATACACAGAGAATGACTGGAAACGTTTAAAACGGCAAGTTTCTTTCAGTTAGTGCTGAATTTAACGGTGTATCTAAAATATGTTGCTGGCGTCAAAATAAGCCTGTTTCCAGCATGGAAACACTATTTTACATTAGAAGAAGCATTTTGCAGAGTTTTCAAGTATGTTTCTGTGATTTGTACTGTGTGGCATTTTCGGGGCACACGCTGTGTCCCAGACACACAGAGAATGGCTGGAAACGCTTAAAACGGCAAGTTTCTGTCAGTTAGTGCTGAAATGAACGGTGTGTCTAAAATATGTTGCTGGCGTCAAAATAAGACTGTTTCCAGCATGGAAACACTATTTTACATTAGAAGAAGCATTTTGCTGAGTTTTCCCGTGTGTTTCTTTCATCTGCAGTACCTGGCACTTTCAGGGCAAACGTTGTGAAAAACAGTCTCAAATGGCCAGGAACGGTCCAATTTTACCGTTTGAGCTGAAATGACACCTTTGTCTAAAATATGTTGCTGGCGTCAAAATAAGACTGTTTCCAGCATGGAAACACTATTTTACATTAGAAGAAGCATTTGGCAGAGTTTTCAAGTATGTTTCTGTGATTTGTACTGTGTGGCATTTTCGGGGCACACGCTGTGTCCCAGACACACAGAGAATGGCTGGAAACGCTTAAAACGGCAAGTTTCTGTCAGTTAGTGCTGAAATGAACGGTGTGTCTAAAATATGTTGCTGGCGTCAAAATAAGACTGTTTCCAGCATGGAAACACTATTTTACATTAGAAGAAGCATTTTGCTGAGTTTTCCCGTGTGTTTCTTTCATCTGCAGTACCTGGCACTTTCAGGGCAAACGTTGTGAAAAAACAGTCTCAAATGGCCAGGAACGGTCCAATTTTACCGTTTGAGCTGAAATGACAGCTTTGTATCAAATATGTTGCTGGCGTCAAAATAAGACTGTTTCCAGCATGGAAACACTATTTTACATTAGAAGAAGCATTTTGCAGAGTTTTCAAGTATGTTTCTGTGATTTGTACTGTGTGGCATTTTCGGGGCACACGCTGTGTCCCAGACACACAGAGAATGGCTGGAAACGCTTAAAACGGCAAGTTTCTGTCAGTTAGTGCTGAAATGAACGGTGTGTCTAAAATATGTTGCTGGCGTCAAAATAAGACTGTTTCCAGCATGGAAACACTATTTTACATTAGAAGAAGCATTTTGCTGAGTTTTCCCGTGTGTTTCTTTCATCTGCAGTACCTGGCACTTTCAGGGCAAACGTTGTGAAAAACAGTCTCAAATGGCCAGGAACGGTCCAATTTTACCGTTTGAGCTGAAATGACAGCTTTGTATCAAATATGTTGCTGGCGTCAAAATAAGACTGTTTCCAGCATGGAAACACTATTTTACATTAGAAGAAGCATTTTGCAGAGTTTTCAAGTATGTTTCTGTGATTTGTACTGTGTGGCATTTTCGGGGCACACGCTGTGTCCCAGACACACAGAGAATGGCTGGAAACGCTTGAAACGGCAAGTTTCTGTCAGTTAGTGCTGAAATGAACGGTGTGTCTAAAATATGTTGCTGGCGTCAAAATAAGACTGTTTCCAGCATGGAAACACTATTTTACATTAGAAGAAGCATTTTGCAGAGTTTTCAAGTATGTTTCTGTGATTTGTACTGTGTGGCATTTTCGGGGCACACGCTGTGTCCCAGACACACAGAGAATGGCTGGAAACGCTTGAAACGGCAAGTTTCTGTCAGTTAGTGCTGAAATGAACGGTGTGTCTAAAATATGTTGCTGGCGTCAAAATAAGACTGTTTCCAGCATGGAAACACTATTTTACATTAGAAGAAGCATTTTGCTGAGTTTTCCCGTGTGTTTCTTTCATCTGCAGTACCTGGCACTTTCAGGGCAAACGTTGTGAAAAACAGTCTCAAATGGCCAGGAACGGTCCAATTTTACCGTTTGAGCTGAAATGACAGCTTTGTATCAAATATGTTGCTGGCGTCAAAATAAGACTGTTTCCAGCATGGAAACACTATTTTACATTAGAAGAAGCATTTTGCAGAGTTTTCAAGTATGTTTCTGTGATTTGTACTGTGTGGCATTTTCGGGGCACACGCTGTGTCCCAGACACACAGAGAATGGCTGGAAACGCTTGAAACGGCAAGTTTCTGTCAGTTAGTGCTGAAATGAACGGTGTGTCTAAAATATGTTGCTGGCGTCAAAATAAGACTGTTTCCAGCATGGAAACACTATTTTACATTAGAAGAAGCATTTTGCTGAGTTTTCCCGTGTGTTTCTTTCATCTGCAGTACCTGGCACTTTCAGGGCAAACGTTGTGAAAAACAGTCTCAAATGGCCAGGAACGGTCCAATTTTACCGTTTGAGCTGAAATGACAGCTTTGTATCAAATATGTTGCTGGCGTCAAAATAAGACTGTTTCCAGCATGGAAACACTATTTTACATTAGAAGAAGCATTTTGCAGAGTTTTCAAGTATGTTTCTGTGATTTGTACTGTGTGGCATTTTCGGGGCACACGCTGTGTCCCAGACACACAGAGAATGGCTGGAAACGCTTGAAACGGCAAGTTTCTGTCAGTTAGTGCTGAAATGAACGGTGTGTCTAAAATATGTTGCTGGCGTCAAAATAAGACTGTTTCCAGCATGGAAACACTATTTTACATTAGAAGAAGCATTTTGCAGAGTTTTCAAGTATGTTTCTGTGATTTGTACTGTGTGGCATTTTCGGGGCACACGCTGTGTCCCAGACACACAGAGAATGGCTGGAAACGCTTAAAACGGCAAGTTTCTGTCAGTTAGTGCTGAAATGAACGGTGTGTCTAAAATATGTTGCTGGCGTCAAAATAAGACTGTTTCCAGCATGGAAACACTATTTTACATTAGAAGAAGCATTTTGCAGAGTTTTCAAGTATGTTTCTGTGATTTGTACTGTGTGGCATTTTCGGGGCACACGCTGTGTCCCAGACACACAGAGAATGGCTGGAAACGCTTAAAACGGCAAGTTTCTGTCAGTTAGTGCTGAAATGAACGGTGTGTCTAAAATATGTTGCTGGCGTCAAAATAAGACTGTTTCCAGCATGGAAACACTATTTTACATTAGAAGAAGCATTTTGCTGAGTTTTCCCGTGTGTTTCTTTCATCTGCAGTACCTGGCACTTTCAGGGCAAACGTTGTGAAAAACAGTCTCAAATGGCCAGGAACGGTCCAATTTTACCGTTTGAGCTGAAATGACAGCTTTGTATCAAATATGTTGCTGGCGTCAAAATAAGACTGTTTCCAGCATGGAAACACTATTTTACATTAGAAGAAGCATTTTGCAGAGTTTTCAAGTATGTTTCTGTGATTTGTACTGTGTGGCATTTTCGGGGCACACGCTGTGTCCCAGACACACAGAGAATGGCTGGAAACGCTTAAAACGGCAAGTTTCTGTCAGTTAGTGCTGAAATGAACGGTGTGTCTAAAATATGTTGCTGGCGTCAAAATAAGACTGTTTCCAGCATGGAAACACTATTTTACATTAGAAGAAGCATTTTGCTGAGTTTTCCCGTGTGTTTCTTTCATCTGCAGTACCTGGCACTTTCAGGGCAAACGTTGTGAAAAACAGTCTCAAATGGCCAGGAACGGTCCAATTTTACCGTTTGAGCTGAAATGACAGCTTTGTATCAAATATGTTGCTGGCGTCAAAATAAGACTGTTTCCAGCATGGAAACACTATTTTACATTAGAAGAAGCATTTTGCAGAGTTTTCAAGTATGTTTCTGTGATTTGTACTGTGTGGCATTTTCGGGGCACACGCTGTGTCCCAGACACACAGAGAATGGCTGGAAACGCTTGAAACGGCAAGTTTCTGTCAGTTAGTGCTGAAATGAACGGTGTGTCTAAAATATGTTGCTGGCGTCAAAATAAGACTGTTTCCAGCATGGAAACACTATTTTACATTAGAAGAAGCATTTTGCTGAGTTTTCAAGTATGTTTCTGTGATTTGTACTGTGTGGCATTTTCGGGGCACACGCTGTGTCCCAGACACACAGAGAATGGCTGGAAACGCTTGAAACGGCAAGTTTCTGTCAGTTAGTGCTGAAATGAACGGTGTGTCTAAAATATGTTGCTGGCGTCAAAATAAGACTGTTTCCAGCATGGAAACACTATTTTACATTAGAAGAAGCATTTTGCTGAGTTTTCCCGTGTGTTTCTTTCATCTGCAGTACCTGGCACTTTCAGGGCAAACGTTGTGAAAAACAGTCTCAAATGGCCAGGAACGGTCCAATTTTACCGTTTGAGCTGAAATGACAGCTTTGTATCAAATATGTTGCTGGCGTCAAAATAAGACTGTTTCCAGCATGGAAACACTATTTTACATTAGAAGAAGCATTTTGCAGAGTTTTCAAGTATGTTTCTGTGATTTGTACTGTGTGGCATTTTCGGGGCACACGCTGTGTCCCAGACACACAGAGAATGGCTGGAAACGCTTAAAACGGCAAGTTTCTGTCAGTTAGTGCTGAAATGAACGGTGTGTCTAAAATATGTTGCTGGCGTCAAAATAAGACTGTTTCCAGCATGGAAACACTATTTTACATTAGAAGAAGCATTTTGCTGAGTTTTCCCGTGTGTTTCTTTCATCTGCAGTACCTGGCACTTTCAGGGCAAACGTTGTGAAAAACAGTCTCAAATGGCCAGGAACGGTCCAATTTTACCGTTTGAGCTGAAATGACAGCTTTGTGTCAAATGTGCTGCTGGCGTCAAAATAAGACTTTTTCCCACCATGGAAACCCTATTTTACATTAGAAGAAGCATTTTGCAGAGTTTTCAAGTATGTTTCTGTGATTTGTACTGTGTGGCATTTTCGGGGCACACGCTGTGTCCCAGAAGCACGGAATGGCTGGAAACACTTAAAACGGCAAGTTTCTGTCAGTTAGTGCTGAAATGAACGGTGTGTCTAAAATATGTTGCTGGCGTCAAAATAAGACTGTTTCCAGCATGGAAACACTATTTTACATTAGAAGAAGCATTTTGCTGAGTTTTCCCGTGTGTTTCTGTGATTTGTACTCTGTGGCATTTTCGGGGCACACGCTGTGTCCCAGATACACAGAGAATGACTGGAAACGTTTAAAACGGCAAGTTTCTTTCAGTTAGTGCTGAATTTAACGGTGTATCTAAAATATGTTGCTGGCGTCAAAATAAGCCTGTTTCCAGCATGGAAACACTATTTTACATTAGAAGAAGCATTTTGCAGAGTTTTCAAGTATGTTTCTGTGATTTGTACTGTGTGGCATTTTCGGGGCACACGCTGTGTCCCAGACACACAGAGAATGGCTGGAAACGCTTAAAACGGCAAGTTTCTGTCAGTTAGTGCTGAAATGAACGGTGTGTCTAAAATATGTTGCTGGCGTCAAAATAAGACTGTTTCCAGCATGGAAACACTATTTTACATTAGAAGAAGCATTTTGCTGAGTTTTCCCGTGTGTTTCTTTCATCTGCAGTACCTGGCACTTTCAGGGCAAACGTTGTGAAAAACAGTCTCAAATGGCCAGGAACGGTCCAATTTTACCGTTTGAGCTGAAATGACACCTTTGTATCAAATATGTTGCTGGCGTCAAAATAAGACTGTTTCCAGCATGGAAACACTATTTTACATTAGAAGAAGCATTTGGCAGAGTTTTCAAGTATGTTTCTGTGATTTGTACTGTGTGGCATTTTCGGGGCACACGCTGTGTCCCAGACACACAGAGAATGGCTGGAAACGCTTGAAACGGCAAGTTTCTGTCAGTTAGTGCTGAAATGAACGGTGTGTCTAAAATATGTTGCTGGCGTCAAAATAAGACTGTTTCCAGCATGGAAACACTATTTTACATTAGAAGAAGCATTTTGCAGAGTTTTCAAGTATGTTTCTGTGATTTGTACTGCGTGGCATTTTCGGGGCACACGCTGTGTCCCAGACACACAGAGAATGGCCTGAAACGCTTAAAACGGCAAGTTTCTGTCAGTTAGTGCTGAAATGAACGGTGTGTCTAAAATATGTTGCTGGCGTCAAAATAAGACTGTTTCCAGCATGGAAACACTATTTTACATTAGAAGAAGCATTTTGCTGAGTTTTCAAGTATGTTTCTGTCATCTGCAGTACCTGGCACTTTCAGGGCAAACGTTGTGAAAAACACTCTCATATGGGCAGGAACGGTGAAATTTTACCGTTTGAGCTGAAATGACAGCTTTGCATCAAATATGTTGCTGGCGTCAAAATAAGACTTTTTCCAGCATGGAAACACTATTTTACATTAGAAGAAGCATTTTGCTGAGTTTTCCCGTGTGTTTCTTTCATCTGCAGTACCTGGCACTTTCAGGGCAAACGTTGTGAAAAACAGTCTCAAATGGCCAGGAACGGTCCAATTTTACCGTTTGAGCTGAAATGACAGCTTTGCATCAAATATGTTGCTGGCGTCAAAATAAGACTGTTTCCAGCATGGAAACACTATTTTACATTAGAAGAAGCATTTTGCAGAGTTTTCAAGTATGTTTCTGTGATTTGTACTGTGTGGCATTTTCGGGGCACACGCTGTGTCCCAGACACACAGAGAATGGCTGGAAACGCTTAAAACGGCAAGTTTCTGTCAGTTAGTGCTGAAATGAACGGTGTGTCTAAAATATGTTGCTGGCGTCAAAATAAGACTGTTTCCAGCATGGAAACACTATTTTACATTAGAAGAAGCATTTTGCAGAGTTTTCAAGTATGTTTCTGTGATTTGTACTGTGTGGCATTTTCGGGGCACACGCTGTGTCCCAGACACACAGAGAATGGCTGGAAACGCTTGAAACGGCAAGTTTCTGTCAGTTAGTGCTGAAATGAACGGTGTGTCTAAAATATGTTGCTGGCGTCAAAATAAGACTGTTTCCAGCATGGAAACACTATTTTACATTAGAAGAAGCATTTTGCAGAGTTTTCAAGTATGTTTCTGTGATTTGTACTGTGTGGCATTTTCGGGGCACACGCTGTGTCCCAGACACACAGAGAATGGCTGGAAACGCTTAAAACGGCAAGTTTCTGTCAGTTAGTGCTGAAATGAACGGTGTGTCTAAAATATGTTGCTGGCGTCAAAATAAGACTGTTTCCAGCATGGAAACACTATTTTACATTAAAAGAAGCATTTTGCATAGTTTTCCCGTGTGTTTCTTTCATCTGCAGTACCTGGCACTTTCAGGGCAAACGTTGTGAAAAACAGTCTCATATGGCCAGGAACGGTCCAATTTTACCGTTTGAGCTGAAATGAAAGCTTTGTATCAAATATGTTGCTGGCGTCAAAATAAGACTGTTTCCAGCATGGAAACACTATTTTACATTAGAAGAAGCATTTTGCAGAGTTTTCAAGTATGTTTCTGTGATTTGTACTGTGTGGCATTTTCGGGGCACACGCTGTGTCCCAGACACACAGAGAATGGCTGGAAACGCTTAAAACGGCAAGTTTCTGTCAGTTAGTGCTGAAATGAACGGTGTGTCTAAAATATGTTGCTGGCGTCAAAATAAGACTGTTTCCAGCATGGAAACACTATTTTACATTAGAAGAAGCATTTTGCTGAGTTTTCCCGTGTGTTTCTTTCATCTGCAGTACCTGGCACTTTCAGGGCAAACGTTGTGAAAAACAGTCTCAAATGGCCAGGAACGGTCCAATTTTACCGTTTGAGCTGAAATGACAGCTTTGTGTCAAATGTGCTGCTGGCGTCAAAATAAGACTTTTTCCCACCATGGAAACCCTATTTTACATTAGAAGAAGCATTTTGCAGAGTTTTCAAGTATGTTTCTGTGATTTGTACTGTGTGGCATTTTCGGGGCACACGCTGTGTCCCAGAAGCACGGAATGGCTGGAAACACTTAAAACGGCAAGTTTCTGTCAGTTAGTGCTGAAATGAACGGTGTGTCTAAAATATGTTGCTGGCGTCAAAATAAGACTGTTTCCAGCATGGAAACACTATTTTACATTAGAAGAAGCATTTTGCTGAGTTTTCAAGTATGTTTCTGTCATCTGCAGTACCTGGCACTTTCAGGGCAAACGTTGTGAAAAACACTCTCATATGGGCAGGAACGGTGAAATTTTACCGTTTGAGCTGAAATGACAGCTTTGCATCAAATATGTTGCTGGCGTCAAAATAAGACTTTTTCCAGCATGGAAACACTATTTTACATTAGAAGAAGCATTTTGCTGAGTTTTCCCGTGTGTTTCTTTCATCTGCAGTACCTGGCACTTTCAGGGCAAACGTTGTGAAAAACAGTCTCAAATGGCCAGGAACGGTCCAATTTTACCGTTTGAGCTGAAATGACAGCTTTGCATCAAATATGTTGCTGGCGTCAAAATAAGACTGTTTCCAGCATGGAAACACTATTTTACATTAGAAGAAGCATTTTGCAGAGTTTTCAAGTATGTTTCTGTGATTTGTACTGTGTGGCATTTTCGGGGCACACGCTGTGTCCCAGACACACAGAGAATGGCTGGAAACGCTTAAAACGGCAAGTTTCTGTCAGTTAGTGCTGAAATGAACGGTGTGTCTAAAATATGTTGCTGGCGTCAAAATAAGACTGTTTCCAGCATGGAAACACTATTTTACATTAGAAGAAGCATTTGGCAGAGTTTTCAAGTATGTTTCTGTGATTTGTACTGTGTGGCATTTTCGGGGCACACGCTGTGTCCCAGACACACAGAGAATGGCTGGAAACGCTTGAAACGGCAAGTTTCTGTCAGTTAGTGCTGAAATGAACGGTGTGTCTAAAATATGTTGCTGGCGTCAAAATAAGACTTTTTCCAGCATGGAAACACTATTTTACATTAGAAGAAGCATTTTGCAGAGTTTTCAAGTATGTTTCTGTGATTTGTACTGTGTGGCATTTTCGGGGCACACGCTGTGTCCCAGACACACAGAGAATGGCTGGAAACGCTTAAAACGGCAAGTTTCTGTCATTTAGTGCTGAAATGAACGGTGTGTCTAAAATATGTTGCTGGCGTCAAAATAAGACTGTTTCCAGCATGGAAACACTATTTTACATTAGAAGAAGCATTTTGCTGAGTTTTCCCGTGTGTTTCTTTCATCTGCAGTACCTGGCACTTTCAGGGCAAACGTTGTGAAAAACAGTCTCAAATGGCCAGGAACGGTCCAATTTTACCGTTTGAGCTGAAATGACAGCTTTGCATCAAATATGTTGCTGGCGTCAAAATAAGACTGTTTCCAGCATGGAAACACTATTTTACATTAGAAGAAGCATTTTGCAGAGTTTTCAAGTATGTTTCTGTGATTTGTACTGTGTGGCATTTTCGGGGCACACGCTGTGTCCCAGACACACAGAGAATGGCTGGAAACGCTTAAAACGGCAAGTTTCTGTCAGTTAGTGCTGAAATGAACGGTGTGTCTAAAATATGTTGCTGGCGTCAAAATAAGACTGTTTCCAGCATGGAAACACTATTTTACATTAAAAGAAGCATTTTGCATAGTTTTCCCGTGTGTTTCTTTCATCTGCAGTACCTGGCACTTTCAGGGCAAACGTTGTGAAAAACAGTCTCATATGGCCAGGAACGGTCCAATTTTACCGTTTGAGCTGAAATGAAAGCTTTGTATCAAATATGTTGCTGGCGTCAAAATAAGACTGTTTCCAGCATGGAAACACTATTTTACATTAGAAGAAGCATTTTGCAGAGTTTTCAAGTATGTTTCTGTGATTTGTACTGTGTGGCATTTTCGGGGCACACGCTGTGTCCCAGATACACAGAGAATGACTGGAAACGTTTAAAACGGCAAGTTTCTTTCAGTTAGTGCTGAATTTAACGGTGTATCTAAAATATGTTGCTGGCGTCAAAATAAGCCTGTTTCCAGCATGGAAACACTATTTTACATTAGAAGAAGCATTTTGCAGAGTTTTCAAGTATGTTTCTGTGATTTGTACTGTGTGGCATTTTCGGGGCACACGCTGTGTCCCAGACACACAGAGAATGGCTGGAAACGCTTAAAACGGCAAGTTTCTGTCAGTTAGTGCTGAAATGAACGGTGTGTCTAAAATATGTTGCTGGCGTCAAAATAAGACTGTTTCCAGCATGGAAACACTATTTTACATTAGAAGAAGCATTTTGCTGAGTTTTCCCGTGTGTTTCTTTCATCTGCAGTACCTGGCACTTTCAGGGCAAACGTTGTGAAAAACAGTCTCAAATGGCCAGGAACGGTCCAATTTTACCGTTTGAGCTGAAATGAAAGCTTTGTATCAAATGTGCTGCTGGCGTCAAAATAAGACTTTTTCCCACCATGGAAACCCTATTTTACATTAGAAGAAGCATTTTGCAGAGTTTTCAAGTATGTTTCTGTGATTTGTACTGTGTGGCATTTTCGGGGCACACGCTGTGTCCCAGACACACAGAGAATGGCTGGAAACGCTTGAAACGGCAAGTTTCTGTCAGTTAGTGCTGAAATGAACGGTGTGTCTAAAATATGTTGCTGGCGTCAAAATAAGACTGTTTCCAGCATGGAAACACTATTTTACATTAGAAGAAGCATTTTGCTGAGTTTTCCCGTGTGTTTCTTTCATCTGCAGTACCTGGCACTTTCAGGGCAAACGTTGTGAAAAACAGTCTCAAATGGCCAGGAACGGTCCAATTTTACCGTTTGAGCTGAAATGACAGCTTTGTATCAAATATGTTGCTGGCGTCAAAATAAGAGTTTCCAGCATGGAAACACTATTTTACATTAGAAGAAGCATTTTGCAGAGTTTTCAAGTATGTTTCTGTGATTTGTACTGTGTGGCATTTTCGGGGCACACGCTGTGTCCCAGACACACAGAGAATGGCTGGAAACGCTTGAAACGGCAAGTTTCTGTCAGTTAGTGCTGAAATGAATGGTGTGTCTAAAATATGTTGCTGGCGTCAAAATAAGACTGTTTCCAGCATGGAAACACTATTTTACATTAGAAGAAGCATTTTGCTGAGTTTTCCCGTGTGTTTCTTTCATCTGCAGTACCTGGCACTTTCAGGGCAAACGTTGTGAAAAACAGTCTCAAATGGCCAGGAACGGTCCAATTTTACCGTTTGAGCTGAAATGACAGCTTTGTATCAAATATGTTGCTGGCGTCAAAATAAGACTGTTTCCAGCATGGAAACACTATTTTACATTAGAAGAAGCATTTTGCAGAGTTTTCAAGTATGTTTCTGTGATTTGTACTGTGTGGCATTTTCGGGGCACACGCTGTGTCCCAGACACACAGAGAATGGCTGGAAACGCTTGAAACGGCAAGTTTCTGTCAGTTAGTGCTGAAATGAACGGTGTGTCTAAAATATGTTGCTGGCGTCAAAATAAGACTGTTTCCAGCATGGAAACACTATTTTACATTAGAAGAAGCATTTTGCTGAGTTTTCCCGTGTGTTTCTTTCATCTGCAGTACCTGGCACTTTCAGGGCAAACGTTGTGAAAAACAGTCTCAAATGGCCAGGAACGGTCCAATTTTACCGTTTGAGCTGAAATGACACCTTTGTATCAAATATGTTGCTGGCGTCAAAATAAGACTGTTTCCAGCATGGAAACACTATTTTACATTAGAAGAAGCATTTGGCAGAGTTTTCAAGTATGTTTCTGTGATTTGTACTGTGTGGCATTTTCGGGGCACACGCTGTGTCCCAGACACACAGAGAATGGCTGGAAACGCTTAAAACGGCAAGTTTCTGTCAGTTAGTGCTGAAATGAACGGTGTGTCTAAAATATGTTGCTGGCGTCAAAATAAGACTGTTTCCAGCATGGAAACACTATTTTACATTAGAAGAAGCATTTTGCTGAGTTTTCCCGTGTGTTTCTTTCATCTGCAGTACCTGGCACTTTCAGGGCAAACGTTGTGAAAAACAGTCTCAAATGGCCAGGAACGTTCCAATTTTACCGTTTGAGCTGAAATGACACCTTTGTATCAAATATGTTGCTGGCGTCAAAATAAGACTGTTTCCAGCATGGAAACACTATTTTACATTAGAAGAAGCATTTGGCAGAGTTTTCAAGTATGTTTCTGTGATTTGTACTGTGTGGCATTTTCGGGGCACACGCTGTGTCCCAGACACACAGAGAATGGCTGGAAACGCTTAAAACGGCAAGTTTCTGTCAGTTAGTGCTGAAATGAACGGTGTGTCTAAAATATGTTGCTGGCGTCAAAATAAGACTGTTTCCAGCATGGAAACACTATTTTACATTAAAAGAAGCATTTTGCATAGTTTTCCCGTGTGTTTCTTTCATCTGCAGTACCTGGCACTTTCAGGGCAAACGTTGTGAAAAACAGTCTCATATGGCCAGGAACGGTCCAATTTTACCGTTTGAGCTGAAATGAAAGCTTTGTATCAAATATGTTGCTGGCGTCAAAATAAGACTGTTTCCAGCATGGAAACACTATTTTACATTAGAAGAAGCATTTTGCTGAGTTTTCAAGTATGTTTCTGTCATCTGCAGTACCTGGCACTTTCAGGGCAAACGTTGTGAAAAACACTCTCATATGGGCAGGAACGGTGAAATTTTACCGTTTGAGCTGAAATGACAGCTTTGCATCAAATATGTTGCTGGCGTCAAAATAAGACTTTTTCCAGCATGGAAACACTATTTTACATTAGAAGAAGCATTTTGCAGAGTTTTCAAGTATGTTTCTGTGATTTGTACTGTGTGGCATTTTCGGGGCACACGCTGTGTCCCAGATACACAGAGAATGACTGGAAACGTTTAAAACGGCAAGTTTCTTTCAGTTAGTGCTGAATTTAACGGTGTATCTAAAATATGTTGCTGGCGTCAAAATAAGCCTGTTTCCAGCATGGAAACACTATTTTACATTAGAAGAAGCATTTTGCAGAGTTTTCAAGTATGTTTCTGTGATTTGTACTGTGTGGCATTTTCGGGGCACACGCTGTGTCCCAGACACACAGAGAATGGCTGGAAACGCTTAAAACGGCAAGTTTCTGTCAGTTAGTGCTGAAATGAACGGTGTGTCTAAAATATGTTGCTGGCGTCAAAATAAGACTGTTTCCAGCATGGAAACACTATTTTACATTAGAAGAAGCATTTTGCTGAGTTTTCCCGTGTGTTTCTTTCATCTGCAGTACCTGGCACTTTCAGGGCAAACGTTGTGAAAAACAGTCTCAAATGGCCAGGAACGGTCCAATTTTACCGTTTGAGCTGAAATGAAAGCTTTGTATCAAATATGTTGCTGGCGTCAAAATAAGACTGTTTCCAGCATGGAAACACTATTTTACATTAGAAGAAGCATTTTGCTGAGTTTTCCCGTGTGTTTCTGTGATTTGTACTGTGTGGCATTTTCGGGGCACACGCTGTGTCCCAGATACACAGAGAATGGCTGGAAACGTTTAAAACGGCAAGTTTCTTTCAGTTAGTGCTGAATTTAACGGTGTGTCTAAAATATGTTGCTGGCGTCAAAATAAGCCTGTTTCCAGCATGGAAACACTATTTTACATTAGAGGAAGCATTTTGCTGAGTTTTCAAGTATGTTTCTGTGATTTGTACTGTGTGGCATTTTCGGGGCACACGCTGTGTCCCAGACACACAGAGAATGGCTGGAAACGCTTGAAACGGCAAGTTTCTGTCAGTTAGTGCTGAAATGAACGGTGTGTCTAAAATATGTTGCTGGCGTCAAAATAAGACTGTTTCCAGCATGGAAACACTATTTTACATTAGAAGAAGCATTTTGCTGAGTTTTCCCGTGTGTTTCTTTCATCTGCAGTACCTGGCACTTTCAGGGCAAACGTTGTGAAAAACAGTCTCAAATGGCCAGGAACGGTCCAATTTTACCGTTTGAGCTGAAATGACAGCTTTGTATCAAATATGTTGCTGGCGTCAAAATAAGACTGTTTCCAGCATGGAAACACTATTTTACATTAGAAGAAGCATTTTGCAGAGTTTTCAAGTATGTTTCTGTGATTTGTACTGTGTGGCATTTTCGGGGCACACGCTGTGTCCCAGACACACAGAGAATGGCTGGAAACGCTTAAAACGGCAAGTTTCTGTCAGTTAGTGCTGAAATGAACGGTGTGTCTAAAATATGTTGCTGGCGTCAAAATAAGACTGTTTCCAGCATGGAAACACTATTTTACATTAGAAGAAGCATTTTGCTGAGTTTTCCCGTGTGTTTCTTTCATCTGCAGTACCTGGCACTTTCAGGGCAAACGTTGTGAAAAACAGTCTCAAATGGCCAGGAACGGTCCAATTTTACCGTTTGAGCTGAAA
The DNA here is from genome assembly GCF_017976425.1 of Toxotes jaculatrix. Lineage (NCBI taxonomy): Eukaryota > Metazoa > Chordata > Actinopteri > Toxotidae > Toxotes > Toxotes jaculatrix. Next base: position 41,317 of record NW_024469818.1, read on the forward strand.
TGACAGCTTTGTATCAAATATGTTGCTGGCGTCAAAATAAGACTGTTTCCAGCATGGAAACACTATTTTACATTAGAAGAAGCATTTTGCAGAGTTTTCAAGTATGTTTCTGTGATTTGTACTGTGTGGCATTTTCGGGGCACACGCTGTGTCCCAGACACACAGAGAATGGCTGGAAACGCTTAAAACGGCAAGTTTCTGTCAGTTAGTGCTGAAATGAACGGTGTGTCTAAAATATGTTGCTGGCGTCAAAATAAGACTGTTTCCAGCATGGAAACACTATTTTACATTAGAAGAAGCATTTTGCTGAGTTTTCAAGTATGTTTCTGTCATCTGCAGTACCTGGCACTTTCAGGGCAAACGTTGTGAAAAACACTCTCATATGGGCAGGAACGGTGAAATTTTACCGTTTGAGCTGAAATGACAGCTTTGCATCAAATATGTTGCTGGCGTCAAAATAAGACTTTTTCCAGCATGGAAACACTATTTTACATTAGAAGAAGCATTTTGCTGAGTTTTCCCGTGTGTTTCTTTCATCTGCAGTACCTGGCACTTTCAGGGCAAACGTTGTGAAAAACAGTCTCAAATGGCCAGGAACGGTCCAATTTTACCGTTTGAGCTGAAATGACAGCTTTGCATCAAATATGTTGCTGGCGTCAAAATAAGACTGTTTCCAGCATGGAAACACTATTTTACATTAGAAGAAGCATTTTGCAGAGTTTTCAAGTATGTTTCTGTGATTTGTACTGTGTGGCATTTTCGGGGCACACGCTGTGTCCCAGACACACAGAGAATGGCTGGAAACGCTTAAAACGGCAAGTTTCTGTCAGTTAGTGCTGAAATGAACGGTGTGTCTAAAATATGTTGCTGGCGTCAAAATAAGACTGTTTCCAGCATGGAAACACTATTTTACATTAGAAGAAGCATTTTGCAGAGTTTTCCCGTGTGTTTCTTTCATCTGCAGTACCTGGCACTTTCAGGGCAAACGTTGTGAAAAACAGTCTCATATGGCCAGGAACGGTGAAATTTTACCGTTTGAGCTGAAATGACAGCTTTGCATCAAATATGTTGCTGGCGTCAAAATAAGACTTTTTCCAGCATGGAAACACTATTTTACATTAGAAGAAGCATTTGGCAGAGTTTTCCCGTGTGTTTCTTTCATCTGCAGTACCTGGCACTTTCAGGGCAAACGTTGTGAAAAACAGTCTCATATGGCCAGGAACGGTGAAATTTTACCGTTTGAGCTGAAATGACAGCTTTGCATCAAATATGTTGCTGGCGTCAAAATAAGACTTTTTCCAGCATGGAAACACTATTTTACATTAGAAGAAGCATTTTGCAGAGTTTTCCCGTGTGTTTCTTTCATCTGCAGTACCTGGCACTTTCAGGGCAAACGTTGTGAAAAACAGTCTCATATGGCCAGGAACGGTGAAATTTTACCGTTTGAGCTGAAATGACAGCTTTGCATCAAATATGTTGCTGGCGTCAAAATAAGACTTTTTCCAGCATGGAAACACTATTTTACATTAGAAGAAGCATTTGGCAGAGTTTTCAAGTATGTTTCTGTGATTTGCACTGCGTGGCATTTTCAGGGCACACGCTGTGTCCCAGACACACAGAGAATGGCTGGAAACGCTTAAAACGGTAAGTTTCAGTCAGTTAGTGCTGAAATGAACGGTGTGTCTAAAAAATGTTGCTGGCGTCAAAATAAGACTTTTTCCAGCATGGAAACACTATTTTACATTAGAAGAAGCATTTTGCTGAGTTTTCCCGTGTGTTTCTTTCATCTGCAGTACCTGGCACTTTCAGGGCAAACGTTGTGAAAAACAGTCTCATATGGCCAGGAACGGTGAAATTTTACCGTTTGAGCTGAAATGACAGCTTTTCATCAAATATGTTGCTGGCGTCAAAATAAGACTTTTTCCAGCATGGAAACACTATTTTACATTAGAAGAAGCATTTTGCTGAGTTTTCCCGTGTGTTTCTTTCATCTGCAGTACCTGGCACTTTCAGGGCAAACGTTGTGAAAAACAGTCTCATATGGCCAGGAACGGTGAAATTTTACCGTTTGAGCTGAAATGACAGCTTTGCATCAAATATGTTGCTGGCGTCAAAATAAGACTTTTTCCAGCATGGAAACACTATTTTACATTAGAAGAAGTATTTTGCAGAGTTTTCAAGTATGTTTCTGTGATCTGTACTGTGTGGCATTTTCGGGGCACACGCTGTGTCCCAGAAGCACAGAATGGCTGGAAATGCTTAAAACGGCAAGTTTCAGTCAGTTAGTGCTGAAATGAACGGTGTGTCTAAAATATGTTGCTGGCGTCAAAATAAGACTTTTTCCAGCATGGAAACACTATTTTACATTAGAAGAAGCATTTTGCTGAGTTTTCCCGTGTGTTTTCTTTCATCTGCAGTACCTGGCACTTTCAGGGCAAACGTTGTGAAAAACAGTCTCATATGGCCAGGAACGGTGAAATTTTACCGTTTGAGCTGAAATGACAGCTTTGCATCAAATATGTTGCTGGCGTCAAAATAAGACTTTTTCCAGCATGGAAACACTATTTTACATTAGAAGAAGCATTTTGCAGAGTTTTCAAGTATGTTTCTGTGATCTGTACTGTGTGGCATTTTCGGGGCACACGCTGTGTCCCAGAAGCACAGAATGGCTGGAAATGCTTAAAACGGCAAGTTTCAGTCAGTTAGTGCTGAAATGAACGGTGTGTCTAAAATATGTTGCTGGCGTCAAAATAAGACTTTTTCCAGCATGGAAACACTATTTTACATTAGAAGAAGCATTTTGCTGAGTTTTCCCGTGTGTTTCTTTCATCTGCAGTACCTGGCACTTTCAGGGCAAACGTTGTGAAAAACAGTCTCATATGGCCAGGAACGGTGAAATTTTACCGTTTGAGCTGAAATGACAGCTTTGCATCAAATATGTTGCTGGCGTCAAAATAAGACTTTTTCCAGCATGGAAACACTATTTTACATTAGAAGAAGTATTTTGCAGAGTTTTCAAGTATGTTTCTGTGATCTGTACTGTGTGGCATTTTCGGGGCACACGCTGTGTCCCAGAAGCACAGAATGGCTGGAAATGCTTAAAACGGCAAGTTTCAGTCAGTTAGTGCTGAAATGAACGGTGTGTCTAAAATATGTTGCTGGCGTCAAAATAAGACTTTTTCCAGCATGGAAACACTATTTTACATTAGAAGAAGCATTTTGCTGAGTTTTCCCGTGTGTTTCTTTCATCTGCAGTACCTGGCACTTTCAGGGCAAACGTTGTGAAAAACAGTCTCATATGGCCAGGAACGGTGAAATTTTACCGTTTGAGCTGAAATGACAGCTTTGCATCAAATATGTTGCTGGCGTCAAAATAAGACTTTTTCCAGCATGGAAACACTATTTTACATTAGAAGAAGCATTTTGCAGAGTTTTCAAGTATGTTTCTGTGATCTGTACTGTGTGGCATTTTCGGGGCACACGCTGTGTCCCAGAAGCACAGAATGGCTGGAAATGCTTAAAACGGCAAGTTTCAGTCAGTTAGTGCTGAAATGAACGGTGTGTCTAAAATATGTTGCTGGCGTCAAAATAAGACTTTTTCCAGCATGGAAACACTATTTTACATTAGAAGAAGCATTTTGCTGAGTTTTCCCGTGTGTTTCTTTCATCTGCAGTACCTGGCACTTCAGGGCAAACGTTGTGAAAAACAGTCTCATATGGCCAGGAACGGTGAAATTTTACCGTTTGAGCTGAAATGACAGCTTTGCATCAAATATGTTGCTGGCGTCAAAATAAGACTTTTTCCAGCATGGAAACACTATTTTACATTAGAAGAAGTATTTTGCAGAGTTTTCAAGTATGTTTCTGTGATCTGTACTGTGTGGCATTTTCGGGGCACACGCTGTGTCCCAGAAGCACAGAATGGCTGGAAATGCTTAAAACGGCAAGTTTCAGTCAGTTAGTGCTGAAATGAACGGTGTGTCTAAAATATGTTGCTGGCGTCAAAATAAGACTTTTTCCAGCATGGAAACACTATTTTACATTAGAAGAAGTATTTTGCAGAGTTTTCAAGTATGTTTCTGTGATCTGTACTGTGTGGCATTTTCGGGGCACACGCTGTGTCCCAGAAGCACAGAATGGCTGGAAATGCTTAAAACGCCAAGTTTCAGTCAGTTAGTGCTGAAATGAACGGTGTGTCTAAAATATGTTGCTGGCGTCAAAATAAGACTTTTTCCAGCATGGAAACACTATTTTACATTAGAAGAAGCATTTTGCTGAGTTTTCCCGTGTGTTTCTTTCATCTGCAGTACCTGGCACTTTCAGGGCAAACGTTGTGAAAAACAGTCTCATATGGCCAGGAACGGTGAAATTTTACCGTTTGAGCTGAAATGACAGCTTTGCATCAAATATGTTGCTGGCGTCAAAATAAGACTTTTTCCAGCATGGAAACACTATTTTACATTAGAAGAAGCATTTTGCAGAGTTTTCAAGTATGTTTCTGTGATCTGTACTGTGTGGCATTTTCGGGGCACACGCTGTGTCCCAGAAGCACAGAATGGCTGGAAATGCTTAAAACGGCAAGTTTCAGTCAGTTAGTGCTGAAATGAACGGTGTGTCTAAAATATGTTGCTGGCGTCAAAATAAGACTTTTTCCAGCATGGAAACACTATTTTACATTAGAAGAAGCATTTTGCTGAGTTTTCCCGTGTGTTTCTTTCATCTGCAGTACCTGGCACTTTCAGGGCAAACGTTGTGAAAAACAGTCTCATATGGCCAGGAACGGTGAAATTTTACCGTTTGAGCTGAAATGACAGCTTTGCATCAAATATGTTGCTGGCGTCAAAATAAGACTTTTTCCAGCATGGAAACACTATTTTACATTAGAAGAAGTATTTTGCAGAGTTTTCAAGTATGTTTCTGTGATCTGTACTGTGTGGCATTTTCGGGGCACACGCTGTGTCCCAGAAGCACAGAATGGCTGGAAATGCTTAAAACGGCAAGTTTCAGTCAGTTAGTGCTGAAATGAACGGTGTGTCTAAAATATGTTGCTGGCGTCAAAATAAGACTTTTTCCAGCATGGAAACACTATTTTACATTAGAAGAAGTATTTTGCAGAGTTTTCAAGTATGTTTCTGTGATCTGTACTGTGTGGCATTTTCGGGGCACACGCTGTGTCCCAGAAGCACAGAATGGCTGGAAACGCTTAAAACGCCAAGTTTCAGTCAGTTAGTGCTGAAATGAACGGTGTGTCTAAAATATGTGCTGGCGTCAAAATAAGACTTTTTCCAGCATGGAAACGCTATTTTACATTAGAAGAAGCATTTTGCTGAGTTTTCCCGTGTGTTTCTTTCATCTGCAGTACCTGGCACTTTCAGGGCAAACGTTGTGAAAAACAGTCTCATATGGCCAGGAACGGTGAAATTTTACCGTTTGAGCTGAAATGACAGCTTTGCATCAAATATGTTGCTGGCGTCAAAATAAGACTTTTTCCAGCATGGAAACACTATTTTACATTAGAAGAAGCATTTTGCAGAGTTTTCAAGTATGTTTCTGTGATCTGTACTGTGTGGCATTTTCGGGGCACACGCTGTGTCCCAGAAGCACAGAATGGCTGGAAATGCTTAAAACGGCAAGTTTCAGTCAGTTAGTGCTGAAATGAACGGTGTGTCTAAAATATGTTGCTGGCGTCAAAATAAGACTTTTTCCAGCATGGAAACACTATTTTACATTAGAAGAAGTATTTTGCAGAGTTTTCAAGTATGTTTCTGTGATCTGTACTGTGTGGCATTTTCGGGGCACACGCTGTGTCCCAGAAGCACAGAATGGCTGGAAACGCTTAAAACGCCAAGTTTCAGTCAGTTAGTGCTGAAATGAACGGTGTGTCTAAAATATGTTGCTGGCGTCAAAATAAGACTTTTTCCAGCATGGAAACACTATTTTACATTAGAAGAAGCATTTTGCTGAGTTTTCCCGTGTGTTTCTTTCATCTGCAGTACCTGGCACTTTCAGGGCAAACGTTGTGAAAAACAGTCTCATATGGCCAGGAACGGTGAAATTTTACCGTTTGAGCTGAAATGACAGCTTTGCATCAAATATGTTGCTGGCGTCAAAATAAGACTTTTTCCAGCATGGAAACACTATTTTACATTAGAAGAAGCATTTTGCTGAGTTTTCAAGTATGTTTCTGTGATTTGTACTGTGTGGCATTTTCAGGGCAAACGTTGTGAAAAACAGTCTCATATGGCCAGGAACGGTGAAATTTTACCGTTTGAGCTGAAATGACAGCTTTGCATCAAATATGTTGCTGGCGTCAAAATAAGACTTTTTCCAGCATGGAAACACTATTTTACATTAGAAGAAGCATTTTGCTGAGTTTTCCCGTGTGTTTCTTTCATCTGCAGTACCTGGCACTTTCAGGGCAAACGTTGTGAAAAACAGTCTCATATGGCCAGGAACGGTGAAATTTTACCGTTTGAGCTGAAATGACAGCTTTGCATCAATATGTTGCTGGCGTCAAAATAAGACTTTTTCCAGCATGGAAACACTATTTTACATTAGAAGAAGCATTTTGCAGAGTTTTCAAGTATGTTTCTGTGATCTGTACTGTGTGGCATTTTCGGGGCACACGCTGTGTCCCAGAAGCACAGAATGGCTGGAAATGCTTAAAACGGCAAGTTTCAGTCAGTTAGTGCTGAAATGAACGGTGTGTCTAAAATATGTTGCTGGCGTCAAAATAAGACTTTTTCCAGCATGGAAACACTATTTTACATTAGAAGAAGCATTTTGCTGAGTTTTCCCGTGTGTTTCTTTCATCTGCAGTACCTGGCACTTTCAGGGCAAACGTTGTGAAAACAGTCTCATATGGCCAGGAACGGTGAAATTTTACCGTTTGAGCTGAAATGACAGCTTTGCATCAAATATGTTGCTGGCGTCAAAATAAGACTTTTTCCAGCATGGAAACACTATTTTACATTAGAAGAAGCATTTTGCAGAGTTTTCAAGTATGTTTCTGTGATCTGTACTGTGTGGCATTTTCGGGGCACACGCTGTGTCCCAGAAGCACAGAATGGCTGGAAATGCTTAAAACGGCAAGTTTCAGTCAGTTAGTGCTGAAATGAACGGTGTGTCTAAAATATGTTGCTGGCGTCAAAATAAGACTTTTTCCAGCATGGAAACACTATTTTACATTAGAAGAAGTATTTTGCAGAGTTTTCAAGTATGTTTCTGTGATCTGTACTGTGTGGCATTTTCGGGGCACACGCTGTGTCCCAGAAGCACAGAATGGCTGGAAACGCTTAAAACGCCAAGTTTCAGTCAGTTAGTGCTGAAATGAACGGTGTGTCTAAAATATGTTGCTGGCGTCAAAATAAGACTTTTTCCAGCATGGAAACACTATTTTACATTAGAAGAAGCATTTTGCTGAGTTTTCCGTGTGTTTCTGTGATTTGTACTGTGTGGCATTTTCAGGGCAAACGTTGTGAAAAACAGTCTCATATGGCCAGGAACGGTGAAATTTTACCGTTTGAGCTGAAATGACAGCTTTGCATCAAATATGTTGCTGGCGTCAAAATAAGACTTTTTCCAGCATGGAAACACTATTTTACATTAGAAGAAGCATTTTGCTGAGTTTTCCCGTGTGTTTCTTTCATCTGCAGTACCTGGCACTTTCAGGGCAAACGTTGTGAAAAACAGTCTCATATGGCCAGGAACGGTGAAATTTTACCGTTTGAGCTGAATGACAGCTTTGCATCAAATATGTTGCTGGCGTCAAAATAAGACTTTTTCCAGCATGGAAACACTATTTTACATTAGAAGAAGCATTTTGCAGAGTTTTCAAGTATGTTTCTGTGATCTGTACTGTGTGGCATTTTCGGGGCACACGCTGTGTCCCAGAAGCACAGAATGGCTGGAAATGCTTAAAACGGCAAGTTTCAGTCAGTTAGTGCTGAAATGAACGGTGTGTCTAAAATATGTTGCTGGCGTCAAAATAAGACTTTTTCCAGCATGGAAACACTATTTTACATTAGAAGAAGTATTTTGCAGAGTTTTCAAGTATGTTTCTGTGATCTGTACTGTGTGGCATTTTCGGGGCACACGCTGTGTCCCAGAAGCACAGAATGGCTGGAAACGCTTAAAACGCCAAGTTTCAGTCAGTTAGTGCTGAAATGAACGGTGTGTCTAAAATATGTTGCTGGCGTCAAAATAAGACTTTTTCCAGCATGGAAACACTATTTTACATTAGAAGAAGCATTTTGCTGAGTTTTCCCGTGTGTTTCTTTCATCTGCAGTACCTGGCACTTTCAGGGCAAACGTTGTGAAAAACAGTCTCATATGGCCAGGAACGGTGAAATTTTACCGTTTGAGCTGAAATGACAGCTTTGCATCAAATATGTTGCTGGCGTCAAAATAAGACTTTTTCCAGCATGGAAACACTATTTTACATTAGAAGAAGCATTTTGCTGAGTTTTCAAGTATGTTTCTGTGATTTGTACTGTGTGGCATTTTCAGGGCAAACGTTGTGAAAAACAGTCTCATATGGCCAGGAACGGTGATGAATTTTACCGTTTGAGCTGAAATGACAGCTTTGCATCAAATATGTTGCTGGCGTCAAAATAAGACTTTTTCCAGCATGGAAACACTATTTTACATTAGAAGAAGCATTTTGCTGAGTTTTCCCGTGTGTTTCTTTCATCTGCAGTACCTGGCACTTTCAGGGCAAACGTTGTGAAAAACAGTCTCATATGGCCAGGAACGGTGAAATTTTACCGTTTGAGCTGAAATGACAGCTTTGCATCAAATATGTTGCTGGCGTCAAAATAAGACTTTTTCCAGCATGGAAACACTATTTTACATTAGAAGAAGCATTTTGCAGAGTTTTCAAGTATGTTTCTGTGATCTGTACTGTGTGGCATTTTCGGGGCACACGCTGTGTCCCAGAAGCACAGAATGGCTGGAAATGCTTAAAACGGCAAGTTTCAGTCAGTTAGTGCTGAAATGAACGGTGTGTCTAAAATATGTTGCTGGCGTCAAAATAAGACTTTTTCCAGCATGGAAACACTATTTTACATTAGAAGAAGCATTTTGCTGAGTTTTCCCGTGTGTTTCTTTCATCTGCAGTACCTGGCACTTTCAGGGCAAACGTTGTGAAAAACAGTCTCATATGGCCAGGAACGGTGAAATTTTACCGTTTGAGCTGAAATGACAGCTTTGCATCAAATATGTTGCTGGCGTCAAAATAAGACTTTTTCCAGCATGGAAACACTATTTTACATTAGAAGAAGCATTTTGCAGAGTTTTCAAGTATGTTTCTGTGATCTGTACTGTGTGGCATTTTCGGGGCACACGCTGTGTCCCAGAAGCACAGAATGGCTGGAAATGCTTAAAACGGCAAGTTTCAGTCAGTTAGTGCTGAAATGAACGGTGTGTCTAAAATATGTTGCTGGCGTCAAAATAAGACTTTTTCCAGCATGGAAACACTATTTTACATTAGAAGAAGTATTTTGCAGAGTTTTCAAGTATGTTTCTGTGATCTGTACTGTGTGGCATTTTCGGGGCACACGCTGTGTCCCAGAAGCACAGAATGGCTGGAAACGCTTAAAACGCCAAGTTTCAGTCAGTTAGTGCTGAAATGAACGGTGTGTCTAAAATATGTTGCTGGCGTCAAAATAAGACTTTTTCCAGCATGGAAACACTATTTTACATTAGAAGAAGCATTTTGCTGAGTTTTCCCGTGTGTTTCTGTGATTTGTACTGTGTGGCATTTCAGGGCAAACGTTGTGAAAAACAGTCTCATATGGCCAGGAACGGTGAAATTTTACCGTTTGAGCTGAAATGACAGCTTTGCATCAAATATGTTGCTGGCGTCAAAATAAGACTTTTTCCAGCATGGAAACACTATTTTACATTAGAAGAAGCATTTTGCTGAGTTTTCCCGTGTGTTTCTTTCATCTGCAGTACCTGGCACTTTCAGGGCAAACGTTGTGAAAAACAGTCTCATATGGCCAGGAACGGTGAAATTTTACCGTTTGAGCTGAAATGACAGCTTTGCATCAAATATGTTGCTGGCGTCAAAATAAGACTTTTTCCAGCATGGAAACACTATTTTACATTAGAAGAAGCATTTTGCTGAGTTTTCCCGTGTGTTTCTTTCATCTGCAGTACCTGGCACTTTCAGGGCAAACGTTGTGAAAAACAGTCTCATATGGCCAGGAACGGTGAAATTTTACCGTTTGATCTGAAATGACAGCTTTGCATCAAATATGTTGCTGGCGTCAAAATAAGACTTTTTCCAGCATGGAAACACTATTTTACATTAGAAGAAGCATTTTGCAGAGTTTTCAAGTATGTTTCTGTGATCTGTACTGTGTGGCATTTTCGGGGCACACGCTGTGTCCCAGAAGCACAGAATGGCTGGAAATGCTTAAAACGGCAAGTTTCAGTCAGTTAGTGCTGAAATGAACGGTGTGTCTAAAATATGTTGCTGGCGTCAAAATAAGACTTTTTCCAGCATGGAAACACTATTTTACATTAGAAGAAGTATTTTGCAGAGTTTTCAAGTATGTTTCTGTGATCTGTACTGTGTGGCATTTTCGGGGCACACGCTGTGTCCCAGAAGCACAGAATGGCTGGAAACGCTTAAAACGCCAAGTTTCAGTCAGTTAGTGCTGAAATGAACGGTGTGTCTAAAATATGTTGCTGGCGTCAAAATAAGACTTTTTCCAGCATGGAAACACTATTTTACATTAGAAGAAGCATTTTGCTGAGTTTTCCCGTGTGTTTCTTTCATCTGCAGTACCTGGCACTTTCAGGGCAAACGTTGTGAAAAACAGTCTCATATGGCCAGGAACGGTGAAATTTTACCGTTTGAGCTGAAATGACAGCTTTGCATCAAATATGTTGCTGGCGTCAAAATAAGACTTTTTCCAGCATGGAAACACTATTTTACATTAGAAGAAGCATTTTGCTGAGTTTTCCCGTGTGTTTCTTTCATCTGCAGTACCTGGCACTTTCAGGGCAAACGTTGTGAAAAACAGTCTCATATGGCCAGGAACGGTGAAATTTTACCGTTTGAGCTGAAATGACAGCTTTGCATCAAATATGTTGCTGGCGTCAAAATAAGACTTTTTCCAGCATGGAAACACTATTTTACATTAGAAGAAGCATTTTGCTGAGTTTTCCCGTGTGTTTCTTTCATCTGCAGTACCTGGCACTTTCAGGGCAAACGTTGTGAAAAACAGTCTCATATGGCCAGGAACGGTGAAATTTTACCGTTTGAGCTGAAATGACAGCTTTGCATCAAATATGTTGCTGGCGTCAAAATAAGACTTTTTCCAGCATGGAAACACTATTTTACATTAGAAGAAGCATTTTGCAGAGTTTTCAAGTATGTTTCTGTGATCTGTACTGTGTGGCATTTTCGGGGCACACGCTGTGTCCCAGAAGCACAGAATGGCTGGAAATGCTTAAAACGGCAAGTTTCAGTCAGTTAGTGCTGAAATGAACGGTGTGTCTAAAATATGTTGCTGGCGTCAAAATAAGACTTTTTCCAGCATGGAAACACTATTTTACATTAGAAGAAGCATTTTGCTGAGTTTTCCCGTGTGTTTCTTTCATCTGCAGTACCTGGCACTTTCAGGGCAAACGTTGTGAAAAACAGTCTCATATGGCCAGGAACGGTGAAATTTTACCGTTTGAGCTGAAATGACAGCTTTGCATCAAATATGTTGCTGGCGTCAAAATAAGACTTTTTCCAGCATGGAAACACTATTTTACATTAGAAGAAGTATTTTGCAGAGTTTTCAAGTATGTTTCTGTGATCTGTACTGTGTGGCATTTTCGGGGCACACGCTGTGTCCCAGAAGCACAGAATGGCTGGAAATGCTTAAAACGGCAAGTTTCAGTCAGTTAGTGCTGAAATGAACGGTGTGTCTAAAATATGTTGCTGGCGTCAAAATAAGACTTTTTCCAGCATGGAAACACTATTTTACATTAGAAGAAGCATTTTGCTGAGTTTTCCCGTGTGTTTCTGTGATTTGTACTGTGTGGCATTTTCAGGGCAAACGTTGTGAAAAACAGTCTCATATGGCCAGGAACGGTGAAATTTTACCGTTTGAGCTGAAATGACAGCTTTGCATCAAATATGTTGCTGGCGTCAAAATAAGACTTTTTCCAGCATGGAAACACTATTTTACATTAGAAGAAGCATTTTGCTGAGTTTTCCCGTGTGTTTCTTTCATCTGCAGTACCTGGCACTTTCAGGGCAAACGTTGTGAAAAACAGTCTCATATGGCCAGGAACGGTGAAATTTTACCGTTTGAGCTGAAATGACAGCTTTGCATCAAATATGTTGCTGGCGTCAAAATAAGACTTTTTCCAGCATGGAAACACTATTTTACATTAGAAGAAGCATTTTGCAGAGTTTTCAAGTATGTTTCTGTGATCTGTACTGTGTGGCATTTTCGGGGCACACGCTGTGTCCCAGAAGCACAGAATGGCTGGAAATGCTTAAAACGGCAAGTTTCAGTCAGTTAGTGCTGAAATGAACGGTGTGTCTAAAATATGTTGCTGGCGTCAAAATAAGATTTTTTCCAGCATGGAAACACTATTTTACATTAGAAGAAGTATTTTGCAGAGTTTTCAAGTATGTTTTCTGTGATCTGTACTGTGTGGCATTTTCGGGGCACACGCTGTGTCCCAGAAGCACAGAATGGCTGGAAACGCTTAAAACGCCAAGTTTCAGTCAGTTAGTGCTGAAATGAACGGTGTGTCTAAAATATGTTGCTGGCGTCAAAATAAGACTTTTTCCAGCATGGAAACACTATTTTACATTAGAAGAAGCATTTTGCTGAGTTTTCCCGTGTGTTTCTTTCATCTGCAGTACCTGGCACTTTCAGGGCAAACGTTGTGAAAAACAGTCTCATATGGCCAGGAACGGTGAAATTTTACCGTTTGAGCTGAAATGACAGCTTTGCATCAAATATGTTGCTGGCGTCAAAATAAGACTTTTTCCAGCATGGAAACACTATTTTACATTAGAAGAAGCATTTTGCTGAGTTTTCCCGTGTGTTTCTTTCATCTGCAGTACCTGGCACTTTCAGGGCAAACGTTGTGAAAAACAGTCTCATATGGCCAGGAACGGTGAAATTTTACCGTTTGATCTGAAATGACAGCTTTGCATCAAATATGTTGCTGGCGTCAAAATAAGACTTTTTCCAGCATGGAAACAC